>NC_032023.1:14619625-14645647 GCF_001865875.1 Lupinus angustifolius
CGACAATATTTTGTTTGTATTTTTAGTTTTTTTATTTGTGGCCATGATTAGATTTTTCCCTTAAACAATTCTGTATTTATTCAAGAATTTTATGAATGAGAAGTATTCAAAAAAAAATTGTTTTCATTTAATTATCTTCAATGTATTAAGAATTTTATTTCTGCAAGGTTTGAAAATGTGACGTCTTGAAAATGGAATAAGGTAAAAGTGAAAATTATTTGTAAGTTATAGGTTACATAAAAAATGGAAAGAAAAATTTACCCATTTTTCTATGAGATTAAATATAATAAATAAGAAATTATTTTCGGGGCTTTAATACCATTGTTTGAAAGATTTTTTTAAGCCATATAAAGTTTTCTTCAGCAAGCAAACATGATCTTTTTTCCCTTGAACTTCAAATCCTTCAGGTTTTTTCATCTAGATTTGTTCCTCCAACTCACCATGTAAGAATGTTGTTTGACATCTAGTTTCTCAAGTTCTAGATCAAATTGAGCTACAACGGCAAGTAGGATGCGAATAGAGCTATGTTTTACCACAAAGGAGAAAACTTCATTGAAATCAATGCCTTCTTTGTGTAAAACCTTTGGCCACCAATCGTGCCTTGAATCTTGCATCTTCAACCCCAACGATTCCTTCCTTCTTCTTGAAGACCCATTTGCATCCAACAATCTTTTGAGTCTTCGGCCGCTTCATAAGAAACCAAGTAAGATTCTTATGAAGAGACTCAATTTCGTCTATCATGGCAGAAATCCATTTGGAAGCTTCTTTGTTGTTGATAGATTCTTCATATGACTATGGTTCACAATTGCTGATATCATCAACAACATTTAGAGCGTATGACACCAGATCAGCATAGCCATACTTTTCTGGAGGTTGTAATTGAGATATATCAGTATCACTACATGCCACATAGACTTCTTCTTCTTGATCAAGTGTTTTTTCTTTTGTTGGCTCCACCTCAAACTCCATCTTCTCCAAGATATTCAAATCTTCATTTTCACTTGATGACTCTGTATGAGGCTTTAGCATTTCAGCTTCATTAAAAGTATCATCCCTACTAATAATGCACTTTCTTTTCTCTAGCTACCATAAGTTATATCTTTTCACACCATCAGGATAACCAAGAAAAATGCATTTCAATGCTCTTGAATCAAGTTTTCCTTCTTTGTTATGAGCATATCAAGGACAACCAAATATCCTTAAATTTTCATAATTTGCCGGAATACCCGACCTCATCTCTTCTGGAGTTTTGAACTCATTGGTCATTGATGGACATTTGTTGATCAAGTAACAAGTTGTATTGAGAGCTTCCGCCCAAAATTCTTTTGGCAATCCAGCATTTGACAACATACATCTTGTCCTTTCAAGTAAGGTTCTGTTCATTCATTCTGCAAGTCCATTTTGTTGTGGAGTATACCTCACGGTATAATGTCTGTTAATACCGTAATCATTGCAAAATTTTCTGAACTCTCACTGCAGAATTCTAGACCATTATCAGTTCTCAGTCTCTTTATCTTTCTCCGGGTTTGCTTTTCTTTTCGATCAAGGTTTTCCACTATTTGAACTTGAAAAATGTTTCACTTTTATGTTTCAAAATGAAGATCCATGCTTCCTTGAATAATCATCAATGAATGTTAACATGTATCCGCTACCACACTTCCTCACTTGTTGACCGCATAGTAATCTTTGTTTGGCCAACTCGGCTAGACCACTTTCATTAACATGACCCACTCTCAGATAGTTTGGTGACATCAGAATCAGACGTTGAAGATACAACAACAACACCCGTGATTGTGTTTCCTTGTAACATATACAAACTATTCTTTTTCTTTCCTTTCATTACAACCATAACACCTTTAGATATTCTTATAGCTCCACCTTCACCTTTGTAGCTATAAACTTTTGAATCTAGTGTTCCCAAGGAAAACAAATTTTTCTTCAATTTTGGAACATGTCTTACATCTGTCAACGTCCTTACAAATCCGTCGAACATCTTGATTCTAATTGTGCTGATGACCTTGCATGGAGCATTATTTCCCAGAAGGACCTTGCCTCCATCTAAGGGTTGGTAAGTGGAAAACCAATCCTTATTGAGACACATGTGATATGAACATCTAGAATCAAGTATTCATTCATCTTTTGAGTCATGTTCTGATACTATTAGTGCATCTACACTATCATATCCATTTGCTACAACTACATCTCCATATTCATAAATATTTTCTTAGCCTTTGCGCTCTGGGAAATTCTTTCTTATATGCCCCTCCTTGTGACACTAGAAGCATTTATTCTTCCTCTTTCACCAAATTGGACCTAGATTTCCCTCTTTCACCAAATTGATTTCGCCTCTCTATTCTTCCTCTAGCAAAGAGACTTTCACCCAAGCCTTCAGATCGCAAGTCTGATACTATTTTCTTCAATTCTTTCGAGTGTAATGCAGACTTTACATCGTCCATGGTCATATCTTCTTGACCATACATCATGGTGTCGATGAAGTGCTCGTAAGAACTTGGAAGATAACAAAGTAGAAGAATTGCTTGGTCTTCATCTTCAATTTTAACATTGATATTCTTTAGATCAAGAATAATTTTGTTAAAATCATCCAAATGATCTTTTATGGGCTTTCCTTCATGCATTTGAAGAGTATATATTTTTTTATTAAAATATAGTCTGTTGGTGAGTGACTTCATCATGTATAGGTTTTCCAGCTTCAACCATAATGAAGCAGCTGTAGTTTCATGTAACACTTCTTGCAAAACTTCATCTCCCAAGCACAACAAAATTGTACTATGTGCTTTTTCCAAGGCTTCATTCTTTTCGTCCTCGGTCAAACTCGATGGTAGCTTGTTTATACCTTCCAAGGCTATGCCCAAGCCTTGATGAACTAGTAAAGCTTTCATCTTCAATCGCCAGAAGTTGAAATCATTTTTTCTATTAAATTTCTCCAAATCAAATTTAGCACTCGCCATGATAACTGTATACTGGAACAATATCGTAGTCCGTTAACATACACCAGGAAAGTTCTCAGGAAAAAGAGGTGGGTCTTAACAGACGCGCTTAAATACCAGGTCTTTCCTAAGACATAACTTTCCTAGACATGCACTTTCACACTACTATACTTTTTAGTAACAAGAACAATTCTTTTCTAGTGTGTAAGATCAGACAATACTGCGAACAGAGAGCATACTAAGAATTTTCTTTTAGATCGTACAAGTTAGCATGCAAGAGCTCTACGAGCTCTGATACCAGTTTTTTGGAGGAGAAGACTCGTGGAAAAATATAATAGAGAAAATGACACCAATAATTTAATATGGTTCGGCAATTTGTCTACGTCCACGGCTGAAGAGCAACAAGAATATTCCACTATGATAAAAAAACTACAAGTCTTTCACTCACTTCCCAAAACTCAAGTACACCTAATTTCACTCTCACTCAAGTATTTCTCAAACACTCAAATATTTCTCACAATATTAGAACAAGAGAACAAGAAGAGAAAATATGCACTAAGCTAAGTATTTGGTGTATCTTACAATGACTTGGGACACTCCTATTTATAGCCAAAGCTCTTGAAGATTATGTGACCAAAGGAAAAGAGAATTAATGTTGGTTTCACCATAGCCACTTCTTTTACTTGGCTAGAAATTCTCCATTTCTTCAAGATGATTTATAGTCACTTCCTTTTTACTTGGCTCAAGAAAGTCTTTTCATTATCTTTTTCTTTTAGCCAATATTCAATACGTTGTTATTGCTTCAAATCAAGATTACAAGCTGGGAGTTAAAAATGTTCACTCACCAGCTTGAGGGGGATATTAATGATATTTTAGAGGTTATTTTGGGAAGATGGTTGTTGGTTAGGAAATTATGAATTAACTAGTTAAGTTTGTATTAGTTGCTTGTTTTACAAGCTTTCTTTTTTCTCTTGTATAAATAAGTCATATTGACTCACTTTTTCATTCAATTCAATAGTGAAAATATGACGAGATATTCTTCAATAATCTAGTGTCAATTCTCTTTTTCTATAGAACTTCAATCTTTATCTGCTTGTTCTTATCTTGAGTTCTGTCTTTTCAAGCATAGAAAGACATGTTTTAACATAATCCTTTATCTAAAAAGATGAACTATCATATCTAAAAAACTGGGTTAGGCCATGGGATCGGCTTACATTATATTTTACTATAATGGAAAGAATTCTAAATTTAGGTGGGCGTAGAAAGAGACATTTTTTTATTACATCGATTCATATTAAAGGATATCCTCATCTCCAGTTAAGACTTGAATTATAAGTGTAATTTAAATACAAGTCTTGAATAAAGCTTTAAGTTATAGTTACTGCAAAATTATATAAAATAATCTGACAATATATTTAATATTATATAAAATAATATTATACAATATTGAATGAAATAGATGGAAAGAATTATGGGAATAATATGGAACACAGCTATAAACCGAATAAAAATTAAAAAATTAATGTTAAGTGGATACATCTTCCTGCTACAAATATCATCCTAATGATTGAAAATAAAAAAGTATACATATTAATTAAATATAAAATGATTTTTTAAAACATAAAAGATTAATCAAATGTCAAATACATTTTTTAAACATTAAATATTACTTTAAAGTAAAAAATATTTAAAAAAATCCAAAATCATTTTTATTAATATCAGGTTGTTTGATATCTATATTTCTATATTATATATAAAACCAAAACTACAAATAATTATTATGACATAATTTTTTACATTCCAAAATTACACTTTTGTAACTCTTCCAATAATAATTATCATAAATTTTCAAATATTAATTTTATTTTTTTCACAATACATCATTATTTTTCACATATTTTCTATATTTGATTAATCTTCTTACATCTCTGGTCTTTATTAAATTTCTATGTAACATTTCTTATATTAAATTATTTTTCTTTGAATAATGTAACATAAAAATAATATATATCAGAAAAATAAAAATGCAAGTTGATAGATACTGATCGCAGCTAGTTAGAATAATGGAGATGAACTAAATAAATTAGATTGAGTCTCAAGAGTCAAGACTGTGGTGTAGTCTTAACAGTTTTAACTTCAGTATTAAGGATGTTAGTTGGGGATTACGAATAAGGATACTCAAAAGTCAATTTTGTCCTTCAAAGATATCAGTGTCGTCCACTTAGTCTTTAAAACAATTTCACCATATTAATTAGTTTCATGGAAATTAAATTTGTCATTAATTTAATCCTCTAAATGAAGTTTCCCACCATATTTATCTCTCAGGTTAAATTTATCATCAAGTCAGTCCATCTTCAAAGATATTGTTAACACATGTGCTGACTTTGTGACTATTTTATCCTGAGTGTCAAAATTCTTCATAGGACTATGTGGGTGACATAATAATTTATGGAGGATTAAGTTGGTGAATAGCCAAAATAAAAATTTAAATGACAAATTCAAATTCCATAGTTAACCCATTAAAGAAGACAATTCCTGGGTATATAATGTAGATTATTTGCATATTATTATTCAACATATATTTATCAGCAAATATTTATTTCAGTTTCTTATATTTTTTGATTTTATTAATTTCGTCTCTTAAAAATTGGGAACCTAAGATGTTTCCTAAAAATTTCAATGTGAGATAAATTAGTCATTTTCAGCATATTTTATAATATCATGATAACTAATTTGACCATAAAATGACTAGTTTGACAATCATTTAAAAAATTTGGGGATTATTTTGAGTTTTTCAATTTTTGAGAAACCAAACTATTAAGATTGAAGAATATGAGAGACTAAAATGTTATTTATTTTATATTTATTACGGGAAAGTTACACAATTTCTTTATATATATTTTTATTTCTAATTTTCCTGCCAAACAATTTAGGTTTATGAGAGACTATGATATATAAATAAGATGTAAAAAATAATTCATATTTTATGAATATAACAATATATTTATAATATATGTTATGCAACTGATTTTATGCTCACTGATCGATTAACTAATTAAAAAATGTTAAGTCTGTGAGTTAAGAAAGGTTATTCACCTATGACTAAGATAAAGATATGTGCAAAATTTGTCATCGGTGTCACCATATTTGGTGTTATCATATTTGGTGTTACCATCTTCCTCCTTCAAATATCATGATGTTACCGATTTATATTGTTAAAGAAATTTGTCACCAAATTAACATATTAAATTTACCATCAAACTTTGTTAGTTCATCCATAATCTAATTTCTAAGGACTAACATGGTGGCAAATTTTATCTTTGAGGTGTAAATTTCTTTAGAGAGTTAAGTTGGTAACAAATTTGAACTTTGAAGGACTAATACGGTGATAAGTTCTTTTGAGGATCTGTTTGTAGGTTGAGTTTTGGAGAGGAATGGAATAAAAGAAAATATTTTGAGTCTTCTATTTCATTTTTTCCTCTTCAATATTCAACTCACGAACACAAAAGCTAAGACAAGTTGGCAGATTTTTTGAAAGACTCATTTGGTAGCATTGTTTTGAGAGGATCAATTCGACTATTAGCTCTTAAAATGACATTAATAGCATAGTTTTTTAATCACACCCTTGGCAACAATACCTAATTAAGCAAAGTCCTTTTGTATCCTAAGGATGATGTTTATGATCTTAAATTGTAAAGTTATCCTCTAAGTTGATACATTTAATATTAAGACAAACTTCTTAAAATTTTCAAAATAGACTTTACATTTTGGATTTTTTAATCATTTGCCTTAAAAACAATGTTTTGCAAAAACGTTGTATATTATATTATATTACAAGATAACATATTCATTCATCAACAAAATCATTTTCTAGAACTCTAGGTTTCATCTTGATGAGATGATGGACTTAATTTTTCTATATTGGAACCATCTCAATGAAGTGATGGACTTAATTTTTCTACATTGGAACCATCTCGATGCCCATTTCCCTAGTTTTAAATTAACTTTTATAGAGTATGTTGATGCGGAAGACACATGGAGAAAATATAATAGAGAAAATGACACCAAGAAATTAATGTGGTTCAGCAATTTGCCTACGTCCACGGTTGAAGAACAACAATGATATTATCACTATGATAAAAGAGAATTACAAGTTCACTAAAGTGTTTCACTCTCTTCCCAAAACCCAAGTACACCCAATATCACTCTCACTCAAGTATATCTTAAACATTAAAATATTACTCACAATATTAGAACAAGAGAAGAAGAGAGAATATGCACTAAGGCTAGAATATTGGTATGTCTTACAATGGCTTGGAGCATTCCTATTTATAGCCAAAGCCTTGAGGATTGTATGACAAAAAACAAAGATGTTTCACCACAACCTCTTCTTCTCATTAGCTACAAAAAAGGTTACACTATAGCCACTCATTTTACTTGGCCACAAGAAGGTTTCACCATAGCCACTTCTTTTGCCACATCATTCTCTTTTTCTTTTAAGCCAATATTTAATAGAGTAGGTGTTGAACCATTTTTATTATCTTATTGGGTATAATATTTAAATAAATATGTGGATAGGAGTACCACTTATTATCTTAATGTAAATTTATATTTATTAATGAATGTTATTGCCGATCAAAAAAATTATTAAAACTTATGGATCATTAGTTCCACGTCATCCAATAATTTCTACTCGTGATGATTAGCACAGACAACATAAGGTCCATTATTGTAATGAGTAAGGATCTTCTCTATTAATAGAGAGATAAATATTATAAAAAACAAAAGAAAAATAATATGATAAAACATTTTATCCTTTTATATAATGGAATAATTCTTTTGTCATTAAAAATACAAGGAAAATCAAGTAATTATCGTCTCTCCATTAATAAAGATGATTTTGTTATATTATAACTACGGGGATTTTAACACTGTAGATGAGGGACAACATGGCAACTCTCACTCTCTTGCATCACCTTTTTCTTCCTTCTTATTCACTTGTCTCAGTCCCATGTAACAAGCAGACACTCTCTTTCTCCAATATCTCACTGAAACACTTCACATTATTCTTCATCACTCCCTAATACTCCATACCTTATGTCCACCTCCTTTTTCCTTGCTATGTTGTTCTCCAACTGCTACTAGTGGTGGCACTTTAGGTCAGCAAAGTACACTGCTTGATAAGAGGAGGAGGAGGAGGAGGAGGAGGAGGAGGATGATGATGATGATGATGATGATGATGAGGTAGAGGAGGAGGCCTTGTTGCACTGATTGGCCTGCCTTTGCTTGTGAATTGTTTGTCTTCTCTTCTTATCTTCATAGATTCATTTGATCATTGGTTGCAGGTGTATATATATATATATATGTCTGTCATGCATGTGAAAATATATAATGTACATTATAAATAATCTCTAATTTCCATATCATGCTCATATGGCTTCCATGGTAAAGTCACATTGATGAACTTATCATGAATGTAAACTTGACTACTTTCTCTAAATAGAGTACAATGGTAAGAATACATAGCAGTTTTTTCTTTTTTTTTCTTGACGAAAGGTTTCTAGTTAATTATGGTTATGCATTTTGTTTTGGCTTTTGCTTTCCTAGTTGGACATAGTATATGATATTGTAATTCAAAGTGGAAGAGGAAATGAAGGAATAAAAACCCAAGGAAAATAAATAATTTGAATAACAAAAAGAAAAAGGACGTGTATAAAATCCAAACATGGAAATTTTTATACTACACAACAAATAGTTATATATTTATATATTTTGTAATAATCAATATATATCAAAATAGTTATTACATGAATAATAAAATTTATATACATATTAAATTTATCATATATTTCAGTCACTAAAATTTATTATAAAATAATACTAAAATAAATAATATATAATTACGACATAATAATAAAAAATGTAATATATATATATAATTATTTAATTAAAAAATAAAATTATAAATATGTGGATACATATAGGGCGGGTATCATAATATTCATTCTCATCCATAAATTATTTTTATTGGTACTCGTTGAAGGTATTTTTGTCATATCTTGATTGAGTATAAAGAAGTTAAAAAATGTCTTTGGTTGTCTAATTAAGTTCATCAATACCTAATACTCAATCCTATAAAAAAACTAATTTTATTCCATCAAGCCTATCTATGTTCTGATGTTGCCCCATGTTCTTCTACTTTAGTGCCCATATATCAACGACTAGTTTTCCTCTCAAGTTTAGATTCATCCCTTCCTCATGGTTTCTTCAACCTCATCATACATTCCTTCTCCACTACCTGGGCTTTTTTTCTCTTCATGAACCAAGTCATGAATCACAGTGACTCAACTCATAAACGTACCGCGAATCAGTACATACGAATTAGTATGTGTGAATCTATTCGTATAGAGGGTGGACGAAATCCGTAACTATATTCTCAAGTGACTAAGCTTTCATGGAATGGAAGATTCAATTGTCAAATACTGAATATTCTATTATACATTATATGTTTCCTAACTTGGAATGCTCATGAAGGAAACTAAAAAAATTATTTAGGTTTGTTTGGGAGTTAGATTTTGGAGGGGAAAGAAGGGAAATAAAATAATAAAATTTATATACATATTAAATTATCATATATTTCAGTCACTAAAATTTATTATAAAATAAATAATATATAATTATGAAATAATAATAAAAAATGTAATATATATAATTAAAAAATAAAATTATAAATATGTGGGTACACATAGGAAGGATATCATAATATTCGTTCTCATCCATAAATTATTTTTACTGGTATTCGTTGCATGTATTTTTGTCATCCCTAGATTGAGTACAAAGAAGTTAAAAAATGTCTTTGGTTGTCTAATTGAGTTCATCAACACCTAATACTCAATCCTATCAAAATACTCGTTGCAGGTATTTTCGAACATACTAGAGAGAAGGTTTCTTTATAATCAATGTCTTCTTTCTAAGTGAAGCCTTTAGCAACTAGACGAGCTTTATATATGTCAACATTACCCTCCAAATCCTTCTTGGTTTTAAATATCCATTTACAACCAATGGGTTTCGCACCTTCAGGTAATTCGAAAAGATCCCAAATGTCATTATCATGCATTGAACTTCATCTCATCCTTCATGGCATCAATCCATTTTTTAGAGTTAGAACTTTTCATGGCTTGACATAATTTCAATAGATCATCTTCTGTTAACCCAATGTCATCCTCATGTTCTTGCACTTCTCCTCTTTCTAGTGGATCTCCTTAATGACACTTCTACTTCTTGAGGTTGTTGAATTTGTTCTATAGGTACTTGAGGGAGAACCTCATTGTTGTCTTGTTCTAAAATATTGTCAGGGACAATATTCTGAACATTATCTTCTATTACCGAATTTATTCCTTGAATGGTAATAGGCATAAGAATTTGTTCACTATCAGTGACAGGTTCTTCCTCAAATAGAACATTCATTATGTTCTCTTCCTTCCCAAAATCAACTTCCTCAAGAAATCTTGCATTTCCCGTCCCAAAAAAGAGTCTTGAAGTGGGATCATAAAATTTATAGCCCTGAGAGCGTTCAACATAGCCAACAAAATAACAACTAACTATTATTGAGTTCGGTTTTCTTTCATGCGGTCTATAAGGTCGTGCGTCATCTGGACAACCCCAAATGTGCAAGTGTTTCAAGCTTGGTCTTTTATTAGTCCAAAGCTCATATGAGGTTTTGTTAACTGCTTTACTTGGCACCCTATTAAGGATGTAAACTGCGATCTTTAAAGCTTCCCCCCAAAGAGACTCTAGTAAGGAAGAAAGACTAATCATACTTCTCACCATATCTTTAAGAGTTCAGTTTCGTCATTCAACAACATCATTCATGCTAGGTTTGTCTGGCATAGTGTATTGCGGAACAATTCCACACTCTCTAAGGAAAAGCGCAAATGGCCCTGGATATTGTTCTCCTGATCCATCATATCTGCCATAGTATTCACCACCACGGTCATATTTGATAGCCTTAATTTTCTTTCCAAGTTGAAGTTCAACTTCAGTCTTGAAAAACTTGAAAACGTCCAAGGATTGGGTCTTCTCATGTATAAGATATAAGTAATCGTACATAAAGTAATCGTCTATGAACGTAATAAAATAATGTTGTCCATTACAAGAAGCCATATGGAAAGGACCACATATATCCGTATGTATTAGTTCTAAGACATCTTTAGCTCTTTCGGCGCCTAACTTCCTTTTGTTTGTCTGTTTTCCCTTTATGCACTCAACACAGACCTCAAAGTCTGATAAATCTAAAGGGTCAACAATTTCATCCGACGCAAGTCTTTCAATTCTTTGTTTAGACATATGACCTAAACGCTTGTGCCATAAGGTGGCTGAATTCTCTTTTAATTTTCATTTTGTACCACGTGAAATTGTTTGTAGTATTTCATTAGTGGAACTGGAAACATAAAACATATACAAATTATCAATTAAAGAACTAGAACCAATAAGATTTGAATTTTGATAGAGACTAACTTTATTATTTCCCAAAGAACAAGAAAAACCAAATTTGTCCAAGCTAGAAATACTAATTAAATTCCACCTAAAAGACGGTACAACAAATGTCTCAAATAAATCCAAATTATAACCAATTCTTAAACATAATCTAAATGTTCCAATAGTCTCAACTACAACCCTTTTGTCGTCACCCACAAAGATGAATCTTTCTTCATATGTTCTTTGTTAATTGATTTATCCATTTGGTATTGGATTTAATGCAAATATAGTAAGACTTCAACTGCATGTGTCTAATGAGGAGATTGAATTTAACAGAGAACATGGGTTGATTCCATTGAATTCAACACCGTTAAATGTAGCATAAATGATCAATTCCTAATTTTCATAACATGATAGAGGAAGCATCAAATCCCCAAAATTAAAATTAGGATTAATACATGATTTGGGAAAACACCCTTAATGGAGAATCATAAAAATTCACAACCTATGCTCTGATACCTCTTGTTAGATATTTCCTGATGATTGATGAAATACCAACCCTAGGATATTGAATCTCATGATTCTCACACACATATATGAAACAAAGGGTGTAGTATCATACCTGAATCCATGTTCATGGATGTACTCCTATGATCTGCATTTTCTGAGATGAATTTTGGTATGATAGTCTTCCTCAACCAAATCCCGGATTCCTCTTGGGATTTGCGTTTTCACTCTGATAGGGAGAGGAGAAAACTGAATTTGATTTGGTATGTTGGAAACCATAACCTTCCTTATGCGTTAACTTATAGGGTTATCATTATCCCGTATGGGTTAACCTGATGGGTATCCATCCATTAAACTCATATCCTTTATCAGCATTTAGAAATCTAAGAGGTACCAGTAATTATATCACTTATAATGTAACCCCGGAAATAAATAATTAATATGATTGTATCAAATATATGATGTCCATCTTAATTAGAAATTATAAATTTCTCACATCCAAACTATAACCAATGGTTTAGAGTCTCTAGGAAAAGTCTATAAGATTGAGAAACACATTCAGAAGATCCTCAAAAGTCTACCAAAATAGTGAATACCTATTGTGAATGTTACATCTCAAGTCTAAGACCTGTCTACAATGAAGCTTAATGAGCTTCTTGTAACTCTACAAATCTATACGCATGAGATGGTTGAAGAAAACAATGGAAAGAAAAACAAATTGATTGCTTTCAAGGAGGAATCATTTTTTACAAAGAGTGCTACCTCAAAACCTCTCAAAGGGTAAGAGTCTTCATACGAATAAAATTGCTCAAAATCACACAAGTTTAAAGAATATGATGAATTTTCTTTCTTACGAGAAAGATGGAGAAACTCAGGAACAAAATAAATTCAGAAAGGACAAACCTTCCAACATTTACCACAAGGAAAGTTACTAAAAAGGCAACAAGCCAAACGATTTTGTTTGCTATGAATGTAAGAAGCCTAAATAAATCAAGGCAAACTACTCAAATTTAGAGAAACAATCTTCTAAGAAGATTTCAAGTAAGAAGAAGAATATAATTCTTAAGGTTTTGGTAGAATGAATTGATTTCATTGAATTATTCTAAGAACATCAATCATATATAAGGCTAAAAAGTTAATTTAGGAAATAAAATGACAACAGCTATACAATTAGAACCATATTATTCATGGATATTTCTCTCACTATAATTGCAATTATGCAACACCTATACAATCATATCCATATGATTCAGGGATATTTTCTTCAAACACTATAAGTGTAATATGCAAATAAGGAAATAATACAAATAATAAAATATTATTTTTTACACTTCGTCTCAAGTTGGTTAATAAGTAATTTCCGTTCCCAGCTTGGGAATAATCCTTTCAAAGTTGTCAGTATTCAGCCCCTTTGTTAGAAGATCTGCATAATTATATTATGAAGAGATATATGGAGTTCATATTAGTCCATTGTCTAATTTTTATTTGATAAATGCATGTAAATTTCAATATTTTTGGTTCTATCGTGCTGCACTAGATTATGGGATATATTAATAATGGATATGTTATCACAATAAAGTCTCATTATGCCATCTCCCTGAACTCTGTTTCAGCACTGGCTCTAGCTACAACACTTTATTTTTTACTCTTCCAAGTCACAAGATTCTCACTAAGGAAAATCATTATCCCGTAGTTGACCTCCTATCCACAATTGACACTACATAGTTACAATTTGTATATGCTTCAAGACTTACATTCATGTTTCGTTCGAATAAGATTCCCATTGACTAACTAGAATCACAACAAATATATCATCAGGTCTTGTGTGAGATAAATATATGAGTTTGTCGACTAGTCGTTGATACTTTTCCTTATAAGTGCAGTATCCTCTTCTATGTTTCCCAACTTCATGTTTAGATCAATTGATATAGTTGTTGGGATATGAAAATCCCCTTTCTAGAATGAGCCATTTCTATCCCCAAAAAGTTCTTCAATCTTTCTAAGGTCTTAATTTCAAATTCATTGGCTAGATGTTGGCCTAACAATTGTCTCTCCTCTTTAACACTACTTGTCACTAAAATATCATCCATATACACCAATAACATTGTTACTCCCTTTGACTTAGAGTGTCTAATGAATAGAGGGTGGTCTTTGTGAGAAAACTTGAATTCTTGGGATGATGCTGCAACATTTGAACAAACAAATGGTTGATGGATATGTACGTAAAAACCTCCAAAGCGTGTATTACCACACTAATAGAGAAATAGTTTGCAAACTTATGTTTTGCACAAACACAACAAGCGTATCTTTCAATAATAGTTTACAAACTTATGTTTCCTACACTTCTCTCATGCATTAGAGAATTAGAGGATGATTTCTTGGATGAGAAAATTCGGATTTTCGGATGTCACATTATGCCTTGAAGTTTCTCTATTTATAGAGAAATAAAGGTCCGTTGGTGAAAAGAAACACTTTTGGAGTTCTACACTAAATCACGAATAGCCATATACAAACACGGTTCACTTATTATCTAAATGAGTTTCGTAGCTTAGTCGTAAGGTACATTGTTTGGCAAGTAACACGTCCTTGGTTCAAATCCCTGTAGTTGCATTGTTTCACTTTTATTCATGTTAATAATGAATAAAAAATGGACAAAACCATCCAGCAGGATCGAACTCTCGAACTCATGACCTTCAATTCAAACCCAATAGGTATAACATTGAACCAGATATTTTGGAAATATTTCTCACAGTCTTGACGGCTTTGTTTGAAGCACAAACCAATCATACTTTAGTAAGCCTTCCAAACTATGCTCTTGGAGATTCTTTCAGCCATATAATGCCTTTTTACCTTGCCAACAGATTTGGTAGTAATTATTCCACCATACCTAGAGGCAATTCCATGTAAATTTCCTCTTCAAGTATCACTCATTTCTGGAATCACTGAATTATAAATCCATGTCATGATTGAAAATTCCTCTTGATCTCATTTTAGAAAATTGGGATATTCCTTTTATTGGGCATTTTTGGTCAAGTGGTTAGCTTTTCCTTTACCTTTCAAAATAGTACGAACAAGTTGGGACCATTTTAATTAATTCTTCCCATTCAATCTGTACGCATTGTGGAGGTTCTAAAACTCTCCATTAGTTTGGGAGTCAATGTTTCATGACTCCCCTTGGGTTTGAAAATGGGATTGAGTATCCCGTATCTCAATTGTTGTGTCAATTGGGTCCTTCATGGTCACAACAGTACAATGAATGCAATACAAGGAGGATGTATGGTTGTTGTCACAACAACTAAGGAACAATAAAGTAGATTGTCGTAACAATGAAGGTTGCCCTCAACGAGATGACCAACAACAATGAAGGATGACATTTGGGTTTGGTTTGCACAATTAGAGGTGACTCCCAAAATTTGAGAGTTGTGATGTCATCTTAAAGTTTAGATAGAATGAATTGATTTCATTGAATTATTCTAAGAATACATCAATCCTATATATATAAGGCTGAAAAGCTAATTTAGGAAATAATATGACAACACCTATACAATCAGATCCCTATGATTCATGGATATTTCCCTCACACTATAATTGCAATTATGATAACACCTATACAATTATATCCTTATGATCTAGGGATATTTCCATGAAACACTATAAGTGCAATTTGCTAAATAAACAATTAATACAAATAATAAAACAATGTTTCTGATATGAACATTATATCAGATATTGCAATAAATCATGGTCCTTCAACTGTACTCGCTAGAACAATGTTGTTCAAATTGAGATGGAAGAACATTCACAACGCCCATTCAAGCAAGCGATGTCCATTTGGATAGGCATATATAACTTCAACAGCGCAGACCTGAAAAAGAATGTTGAACATCAGAGAAGTTAGCACTGGCTTGAATAAGTTCTGTTTAACAATGCACTTTTAAGCTGGCACGATAAATTTACATATAGCGCTCTACTAAAGAAGCATTGTTGATGATATAGTAACAATGTTTCTTATATGATCGTTGTTGCTTGGATACTATGTTTACATATCCGAAAAATTAATGGTGGAGTTATTCATCTCTTTGTTTGTTTCACATCTACCAAGGACGACTATAGTGATTCACTTTCCACTTGAATCTATATATGTTGTGGTTCACACAAATGATTTTATTTCCATTAGTTTTTTCAATTGTTGTTCTATTTCAGTAAGTCCTCATTTTATTTTCTTATTTGTATTTGTCTAATTATTCATTGTCTTCTTTTATAATTATTCATGGCACCCAAAGAGAAGATGATATGCAGAAAAAACAATGAAACCGAAAAGAAATCGAAGATAGGTGGCAGAAAGAGAAAGATAAATTTTGTTGAAAAAATGATATTTCTACAAAAGAACGTGTTCAAGAAGTAAGGAAGTGAAGTCAATTTTGCTTAATTTACTAGATTTGATCTTTATATCTCTGTCTAATTTTTTTTATTTTTGCTTTTGCAGCCATCCTGAACGGCTAATGAATTTCTGGACGATGACCATGATTATGATGAATTCTTAATTCAATTAGGCACATATGGGATGATTTTTTTGACTGAACAATTGTTGTTAATTTTTTTTGTTTTTCTTTTGGACATTGTATTTGTCTTTTGGATGGTTAATTCTATTTTGTTGTTGTGGTCGAATTGAATATTGTATTTTGACAATATATATGTATGTTGAACAATTATGTTTAATTTAAAGAATGAAATTTTTATTATTGTTCTATAATATAACTCATCAAATATTCATCAATATAAATGTTTATAATATATTTGTGTTGTTGTTGATAATTATATGTTGTTGATTACAACAACATATAATTATAAAAAACAACACATATATATTACAATTTCAACAACACTCTTTTAAGAATGCACTGTTAATTTATATGTAGTCAATAACACATGATTAAAAGGGCATTTTTGATATCTTATGACTATGAGGTCTTTAACAGTGCACTTTTAAGAGTGTGTTATTGATATTTAATGACTATGAGTTGTAAAAAGTTGTGGATGATTAAAATCACTCTTTTATGGATGCGTTGTTGATATTTTATGATTATGAGCTGTAAAAAGTTGTGGATGTTCAGCAACACTCTTTTAAGGGTGCGATATTGATATTTTATAACTATGAGCTATAAAAAGTTGTGGATGTTTAACACCCTTTTTTTATGGATGCACTATGGATATGACATCTTCAACCGTACTTATTTAAGGATGTGTTGTTGAATAAGTCATGTCAACAACATTTTCTTAAATGTGTACTGTTAAAGGTACGACGTTTTAAATATCTGAAATATAAACTTACTGTTATTTCATTCCCTCTACACTCTCAAACTTGTACGAAAAGATAATCACACACGCATAAAACCTCACACACTCACAAAATTTCATCAATGGATTCCCAACTCAAAGGTGATCATGATTCTCACACTCAAGGTGATCACGATGTTACACCGACTCCACAAGACAAGAATGTCATTGTTCATAAACAAACTCTCTGTGGAATGACTTCCATGACGAATGTCAGTCGTGCAAGAAGTAAAGATGTGAAGCTTGAAGTTGAATGAAACACAAAAGGTCAACCTATAAACTCGGAGGGTGACAACATATTGGTAAGCTACATTGGGATTGTGGTTAGGCAAAATGTCTCGATTACATTCTGTAATTAGACTAATGATAGGTTGAATGTCGTGAAGGAGCACATCTGGAATGAAATAACAGTAAGTTTATATTTCAGTTTGTGTTTTTGTGTTTTCATGTAAAGTATATGTGTTTTCATGCAATTTATATATGTTTGCATGCAATGTAATATGTTTTCAAGCTTTGTATATGTATTTTCATGCAATGTAAATGGAGTGATGTTATGTGTTGTATATTCACGTGTTTTTAGTCAACTTTTGATATTGGTGAATAGCATAAGAATTATATCCTTAAATCTGTTGGGAAGATTCTCCAATAATTCATAACCGATGTCAGAAAATGTATAAGAGATGTTGATGGCAATGTCAACCTCAAGCTAAATATGCAAATGCCATTGAAGATGAGGATTGGATGACTTTTGTCACTACATGCACACAAGACGAGTCTTTCTTAGTAAAATCATCTTCTTTGTATTGACCAAATTTTTATATATGCTTTCGTGTGTGTGTATATATATATATATATATATATATATATATAATTGTTGATGTTAATGTTGTTTGTTTTTTCTAGAAAGTTAGTAATAAAAACCGCAAGAGGACATCTAAGCCTTTATATCCATACCGGGCTTCTCGAGCGGGTATAGAGGAATCGAGGAAAAAATTGTAAGTATTGTTAATTTGCAAATACATTATAATATAATTACATTATTATTGGTTATGTTTTGACAGCTGGAATAAAACAATACATATTCAACTACACATGCAATAGACCTTAATGTTCTATGATGGATGCCTGTAAAAACAAGGATTGTGTCGTCGATATTGAATAGGTTCAAGAAGTGGCAAACTGTGTTATAAGTGCTTATCATTGAATTAAACGTGATTTCCATACTTTATTTATCAATGTGATTAATTAACATTATGTTTGTTTTTTCTTGTTGTGTCACATTGCCCTAAAAGGAAAGGAGGGGGACCTTCGAAACCTAGATAGTCAGATGGTACTTGATAAGGCACTAGGACTACCTGAGTACTCTGGCCATATCTAGGGTACATGATTTGGGTTAGCAAGCAGACATTTTGTTAAGGATAGGGCACAGTGCGGAAGCACGGGATTGAATCATTTGAGAACAAAAGAGAAGCAAGTAAAGGATAAAGAAAATAACACACAAGATTTAACGTGGAAAAACCCCTCAGTGTGAGAGGAAAAAAACCACGAGCGATCAAGAGCAAAATTCCACTATGTAAAAAGAAGAGTACAAGAAATCCTCTTTTAATGATGAGGACAAATGACAATATTTTTCTCACAAATACTCTCTCAAATGGAACAAGAATTCTCACCAAGAATGCACTCACAATATATGTGTAAATGAAAGAGATGTTGTGTGTTGTGAAGATGATTTTGAAGCTCTCTATATGTGTCCTTTTATAGGCAAGCAAAGTCTTGGTATCTTGGATATGAAGCATTGGATGCTTGGAAACAAAGCCATAAAAGTGACACAAAATGTCTTTAGAGAGAGCCATAAAATAGTCATAAAATTCTTTTAAGGCATAGAAATGAGAGGCATCTAACAATCTCCACCTTGGCTCGAATTTGATAAGTTGCTCATCGCCAAATAATGCCCCGAAGGGCACTCAAGTGCTGTAGAGACCAACCAAGTCCAAGCAAAGTTGGAACTTGGTATTCGGAAGTGGCTTGGTAAATATATCTGCTGGATTCTCTGATGTGTGAATCTTTTCCACCATAAGTTCACCAATAGCAACAATATCTCGGATAAAGTGACGTTTTATATCAATGTGTTTGGTCTTGTCATGATAACGATTATTCCTGGTCAAATGAATAGCACTTTGACTATCACAAAACACTGTAAGAACACCCTGTATTAGACCAAGTTCATTTACCAAACCTCGGAGCCAAATAGCCTCCTTCACACCCTCCGTTGCTGAAATATATTCTGCTTCAGTCGTAGACAATGCAGCAATGGACTGAAGAGTAGCTTTCCAGCTAATAGCACTATTACAGAGAGTAAAGATGTAACCAGAAAGAGACCTCCTTCTGTCAATATCACCACCATAATCCGAATCAACATAACCTACAACGTCATCAGTTGTAGCCTTGTTTCTGTCAAATACCAAGCCAATACCAGAAGTACCTTTTAGATACCGAAAAATCCATTTTACAGCACTCCAATGATCCTTTCCAGGATTATGCATATATCGACTTACCATGCTAACAGCATATGCTAAATCAGGTCTAGTGCACACCATAGCATACATAAGACTACCAACTGCACTAGCATAAGGAATATGTGACATACGCTCCATCTCTTCCTCTGTATGTGGGCAAAGATCTAAAGATAACTTGAAATGTGCAGCAAGTGGAGTAGAAACAGGTTTACAATTATTCATATTAAACCTTTCAAGCACTCTTTCAATATATTTCTCTTGGGATAAAAACAATTTACCAGCTTGACGATCCCTGTGAATCTCCATACCAAGAATTTTCTTGGCTGCACCTAATTCTTTCATCTCAAACTCATTATTGAGTTGAATTTTCAATTTCCGGATCAAAGACTTGTCACGTGAAGCAATTAGCATATCATCAACATACAGTAACAAGTATATGAATGATTCATTTGGAAATTTCTGGAAATAAATACAGTCATCAAATTGACTCCTGCAATAACCTTGCCCAATCATAAAAGAATCAAACCTCATGTACCATTGTCTGGGAGCTTGCTTAAGGCCATATAATGATTTCTTCAATCGACAGACAAGATGCTCCTTATCAGGAACAATAAATCCTTCAGGTTGTTCCATGTAAATTTCTTCTTCCAGCTCTCCATGTAGAAAAGCTGTCTTTACATCAAGTTGCTCCAACTCCAAATCAAATAAAGCAACAAAAGCAAGCAAAACACGAATAGAAGTATGACGAACAACAGGTGAGAATATCTCATTAAAGTCAATACCTTCCTTTTGATTAAAACCTTTAACAACTAGTCGTGCTTTGCATCTTGGATCTTCAACCCCGGGAATACCGTCTTTCTTCTTATAGATCCATTTACATCGTAATGGTCGTTTGCCTTCGGGAAGCTCTGTCAAAGCCCAAGTACCATTCTTATGAAGACTTTCAATCTCTTCATTCATAGCCACTAGCCACTGTGACGAATCAACACAAGAAACAGCTTCTGTATAGCTGGCAGGTTCAACATCATCATTTACCTCTTGTGCAACTGACATTGCATAAGCAATTAAATTATCACCATCAGTGTATCTAGCTGGCCTTTTAATTAGTCTTCTGGTTCTGTCTCGAGCAATACAATAATCATCTTCTTGCTGATGAATAGGAGAAGTTGTACTGTCATCACAATCAACATAATGATCATCAATGCTAGATTGATTTGTAGAGGAAGATGGAACATCAACATTAGGAACTGTAGGTTTCACTATCAACTCCACCTTCTCGCTAGTACCCTGCAGATTACCTGTACTAGTAGAAGAAGACACAATAGATTGTTTTCCAGAAGATAAAAATGCATCCTCATTAAAAGTCACATCTCTGCTAAGAATTAATTTCCGTGACTTTGCATCAGAATACCATAAGCGATATCCTTTAGACTCAGATGCATAACCAAGAAATATGCACTCAACAGCTCTTGGAGCTAATTTACCATCATTAACATGTGCATAAGCAGGACATCCAAAGATTCTTAAGTTAGAATAATCAACAGGATTACCTGACCAAATTTCTTCTGGGATTTTGAAATCAAGTGCTGAATGTGGAGAACGATTAACCAGGTAACAAGCAGTAGATGCTGCTTCAGCCCAAAATTCACGCCGATGCCATAACCCAGCATTTGAGAGCATACAACGAACTCTCTCAAGTAGAGTCCTGTTCATCCGTTCTGCAACACCATTTTGTTGAGGATTTCTTGGAATAGTTTTGTGTCTAGCAATACCATTTTTTGTGCAGAACTCATTAAAATCACCATTGCAGAACTCTAATCCATTGTCTGTTCTAAGCTTCTTCACTTTCTTCCCTGTCTGGGTTTCAACAAGAGTTTTCCACTTCTTGAAAGTGGAGAAAGTCTCATTTTTATGCTGCAGAAAATAAACCCAAACTTTGCGAGAAAAATCATCAATCCTCATCCTCATCCTCATCCTCATCCTCATCCTCATCCTCATCCTCATCCCCATCCTCATCCTCATCCACCTCCTCATCCTCATCCTCTTCATCATTCTCATCCTCATCCTATCATCATCCTCTTCCTCATCCTCATTCTACTTCTCATCCTATCCTCATCCTCATTCTCGTCCTCATCCTATCCTCATCCTCGTCCTAATCCATTTCCTATCCTCATCCTCATTATCGTCCTAACCCTACCCTCATCCTCGTCCTCATCCTATCCTTACATTATCATGCATTGAAGAAGATACAGCTGTTGAACCTGTCACAACAGAACCTTGCAAGACATATAAACTACCAATCCGGTTAGCTTTCAATAATACCATAGCACCTTTCAATACCTTTAGAACTCCACCTTCAGCTGAATACCTACACCCGAGAGACTCTAGGGTGCCAAGAGAAATTAAGTTCCGCTTCAAATCTGGAATATAGCGGACATTAGCCAAGGTTCTGACAACACCGTCATGAGCCTTGATCTGAATAGTACCTATTCCTGCAACTTTGCATTGGGTATCATTGCCCATCAAAACAACACCACTGTCAACATGTTCAAAAGTGGTGAATAAGTCCTTATAAGGACACATATGAAAAGTACATCCAGAATCAAGAATCCATTCTGTTTTACTCCTATTATTATAAGAGACAACAGATAAAAGAATATCACCGTCAGAATTGGCTTCAATATTAGCAGCTTCAGAGGATTGTTGAAATTTTCCCTTATCTTGTTTTTCTTGTTTTTTCTTTAAGATAAAACAATCAGGAATGTCATGCCCCGGTTTCTTGCAATAGCGACAAGTTTTGTTGGATTTGCGACCTCTGGATTTGGATCTGAACTTTTTATAATTGGTACTCCCTTTTTCTTGAGTTCTACCTCGAACACTTAAGCCCTCACCCTTGTCCACAGAATTAACTTCAAGATCAAATTTTTCTTTGGACAATAAATTAGATTTAACATCTTCAAAGGATAAGGTATCATTATTTCCATACAACATGATTTCTTTGAAGTGCTTATAGGTAGAAGGTAAAGAGACAACCAACAAAACAGCTTTGTCTTCATCTTCAATATTAATATCAATATTTTGCATATCCATAATAATAGAATTAAACTCATCAAGATGAGTTTGAATAGGAGTACCTTCAACCATACGAATGGTGTATAACCGTTCTTTGAGACGAAGCTTGTTTGCGAGGCTCTTGGTCATGTATAAAGTTTCTAACTTCAGCCACAAAGCCGCAGCGGGTTCTTCATTGGCAACCTCACGAAGAACCTCCTTCGACAAACAAAGTTGAATTGTTGAAAGCGCCTTTTCATCCAACTCGTCCCATTGATCATCGGTCATGGAAACTGGTTTCTTTGACTTCCCATCTAAAGCTTTCTTTAATCCGCTCTGGATAAGAACGGCCCTCATTTGGACTCGCCAAATAGAAAAGCTAATTTTGCCATCAAACTTCTCAATGTCAAATTTTGCAGACATTTTGAAATTCTCAATTTAGTAAGAGCTCTGATTCCACTTGTTAAGGTTAGAGCACAATGCGGAAGCACAGGATTGAATCAATTGAGAACAAAAGAGAAGCAAGTAAAGGATAAAGAAAATAACACACAAGATTTAACGTGGAAAAACCCCTCAGTGTGAGAGGAAAAAAACCATGGGCGATCAAGAGCAAAATTCCACTATGTAAAAAAGAAGAGTACAAGAAATCCTCTTATAATGATGAGGACAAATGACAATATTTTTCTCACAAATACTCTCTCAAATGGAACAAGAATTCTCACCAAGAATGCACTCACAATATATGTGTAAATGAAAGAGATGTTGTGTGTTGTGAAGATGATTTTGAAGCTCTCTATATGTGTCCTTTTATAGGCAAGCAAAGTCTTGGTATCTTGGATTCCAAGCATTGGATGCTTGGAAACAAAGCCATAAAAGTGACATAAAATGCCCTTAAAGAGAGCCATAAAATAGTCATAAAATTCTTTTAAGGCATAGTAATGAGAGGCATCTAACACATTTGTACCTCATCAAAAGTGTGCAACCAAAGTCCAATTGAATCGGATTCAGAACCAATTGGATATCCTCATACAACAGTTCAATGAATTTGAGTAATCAATGAAGCTGAAGGAAGCTGAGTGGCAACGACAAACTCCTATAAATGTTCCTTCAAGCATGAATGAGAGTTGCACATATGCTCCTCACAACATTCTCATTCTCATTCCTGAGGTATTTTAGCTAACTAATTTTAATTTATTCGTCATTTAGTTTAATTATAGTCGTAAACTAATTATATTTTTTAACTAACATATAGGAAATCAATACTTGCAAACTTTTCCTATATATCATATCTAGGCAAATAGTGGTTGTTGGTAAAGTGTACAACTTGACATATGTTATACTCCATAATACATATATTCCACCCCATCATATGAAGGTCTCTATTGATCTTTCAATCGATGAAGATGCATTGCTGCCAATTCCTCTCGATTAGAATATCTTGACATTAGGAGGGGCTATAGGCACTTATGTGGCTTGACAAATGAATGTTATCGATGTAGTTCCTTATAAGGTATTATTTTCACTTTATGTTCACTCATATTATATATATATATTGATATGTAATTGAAATGTTTTGTATTGAATATTTCAGGAAATACTTCAGGCTTACTAAGAAGGAGTTAGATCGCTCAACGATATCCCTTTGCATAGTAAAACATCAACCGTAAAAGGCTAAAGTGGTGAAGTCTAAGGTTAGCAAACAAAAAACTAAGTTGTCAAAGTCTACTAAGTCATCTCCGGGCGATGTGAGCTCCAAAGAGGCCAAGAAATGCATCAAGTTGTTTGAGCATGTAAAGAACTTGAGGGAAGGTGATGTATAGATTATATCATTTCCCAAGGAAGTCTTCGGGAATGTTATTGAAGAATACATTAGCATCAACGAAGTCTAGGATGTATATGAACATGACTCGATAGGTGCAACTGCTATATGTGTAAATATGAGGTAAATTATGTTTTCTTAAATTCTTGCTTTTGTATTTAATCATTGGGAGTGTTATACTTAACTAACATTTGTGTTATATATTAGGTATTAGTATAATAATTTTTTTTTGAGACATAAAAATGGGGTGATGTTCTTATCCCCACATGTTACCACTTTGGTGCTGAGTCGCAACAATGACAAAAGGAAGATCGAGGAGCAGACAAAATATGTTGCAGATACTCTCATCAATAATAAAGAAGTTGCAGATGTATTTCTTGCACATTTTAAAATCGGGTGAGCATTTTGTAATTGTCTTTTGTGTAATTGCATATGTTTTTTGCACCTTATAATCGTGTGCATATGTTTTTTAAGGCACATTGGCTTTTGGTTGCCATTAATCGAATTGAGGAAGAAGTATACTAATTTGACTCAATGAAATATGGTGATCCGAACAAATACATCGCTATTAAAGAAACTCTTACTAGGTAAGTGTTGAAAGGTTATTTTTGGGGAAGAATTGGCTTTCCCCTCTCAACAAATTGTCCTAGCAGTAGTGCCAATTTGTTGAAAGCATAAATTCCCTTCACTCGGTGTGTTTTCTTTTTTATTTGATTAAGTAAGTGAACTCGGTTTTATTCTATGTTCGTCATCTCGACTTTGTTGAAATAAATTCCAACGCTGGTATAATGGTTTCAAGAATATTCCAGTTAGAACTGACTTTTAATAATCATGTGAATAAGTTATTCCTTTTTTGCCCCATCTCGGCTTTGTTAGAATAAATTTCAATGCCGGTACAATGGTTCGAAGCAATCCCCTATTACATAATTATGAAGTACCTTTGAATACCACCTCGGTTTTGTGGAATAAATCCCAACACCGATTTAATGGTATTCTAATGTACAAAAGTGATGAATAGTTAGTTGTTAGAAACAAATAAATAAATAAAGAACCAAAGAATAATAAATTTAAGTGACCTTTATTTATTTACTCCCTTTCGGGTTCCTTTTATTAACAAACCAAACTTCTTCCTTAAGGAAGGTTGGTATTAAAGAATAAATAAATGGTGAAATGTAAATAACAATGAATAAAAGTTAGTAAGTTAGCTTCATCACTTTTGTATATTAAAAGGTGTTTTCAACAAATAAATTTATTGATAACACTTTACTATTTTACAATTTACACCTCTTTCAAGATTCAATTGTAGTATAGTATAGGGTTATGTCGAACCACAAGGAATTGCCTAATAAAATGAATCATATGAATA
>NC_032023.1:14645747-14749467 GCF_001865875.1 Lupinus angustifolius
AATTGTTAGGAGCATGAGTCATCCATCCAAGGATTGGATGCTTTGAGTTCCAAATGAGATTACAAAATTGATTTTTGCATCTCATTTGCCTTCTCATTTTCTCCTATTGAATTATAAACTAAAATTACAAAACCTACTTAAATGAAAATCCTATGAACTAAGAACAAGAAGAGAGAACTTCAAGGAAGAATTTCTAGGCAAGATGGTGAATGATATGTGTGGTATATATCTTTTGTTCGAATGAAATGTGCCTCTATTTATAGAAATTTCCCTGGAGCCATTGAGCTGCTTGTTAGCACCCCTCAGCAACAGACCAGACCCTTCAGAATGGGTTTGGTTACTTGATCAAGCAGTTTTGTCACCTCCTTAAGCTTGACTCACCAAAGCTAGTTGTGAGCTATGGGACCAGCTATGGTGAGCTACTCTGAAAAGCCTCTGGTGGACTACTTTAAGTGATGTCATTGGTGACTTCATGGTTTGCTTGATGGCTAAGTCAAGTCTGGGTGCACACCGCTTAGTATACATGTAACACAGCTAAGCTGCTTGTTCAGCAACTTTGACTATGCTGACTAGGACGTGGCCTGGTGCTTGCTGACTTAGGCAGGAGTGTGGTTCGCCGCTGAGCTGTTTGGTTGCACCGCTAAGCTGCTGATTGAGCAGCTTGGGCATGTGCCAAGCTTGTGTCTAACCGTGTCAAGCTCGAGTTCTGACCGTGTCAGGATTAGTCTGGTGCTAGGCTGAGCGGTCAAGCAGGTCCGCTCAGCTGCTTGCTTGAGCAGCTTGGTCCATGTCAGGTTGGTGTCCAGGTCAGCTGAGCGTGGCTTGGTCCACGCTCAGCTGCCTGCTTGAGCACCTTGACTTTGACTTCTTTTTCTCTTTGACCATGCATCTTTTTTTCTCTTTTCTTCTTATTTCTAAATCCTACAAAACACATAAAATAGAAATACAAACACAAATATACAAGATTGTGATATTTTATACAAAAAATATTGTTTTAAGTTGGTTTTTCTCAATTATGCTTAAGATAAGTGTCATACAAATGTATGAAATTTAGATATGTTTGGCACTTATGAGTAAGTTGACTAGTCATTTAAACTTGTAGGTACACTTTCACTTTCCAAGGTGTTTTGTAATTAAGTACGTTACTACTGTTTCGGGGGCTTCAAATTTACAAAGCAAATGGTTGTTCTAGAAAATTATCGTCTAACGCCAGATGAACTCATATAAAGGTATTGACACAAAAATCATCTCAAACAATTATATGTGAAGCATTATTCATATTTCAATTAAGTTTGTCCTTATATGTTTACTTGATATTAATTGTAGACTCTCTACCAAACAAACGAAGTAGATTGTGGCTATTACATGCTGAACTTTATGAATGAGATCATTCAATAGTGGTCGACTTCAGTCAAGTTTGTTTGAGATTCATACATAGATGACCAAGTCATCCAAATTAGGGAAGATTGGTCAAATTATATACTTACTACCGTTAAACAATAATTTAGACAATTTAATGTATAGATTTTAGCATATGTATAGATTGTAGCACATAATATAGCTTAGGGAATTCAATTTTCAATGTAATGTATGTTTTAGTTAAGAAATATCTTTATTTGTTACATGTCATTCGTCAAATCCTCTTACACTATAAAAAAGTGATGTCACAAAATAATACTTTATTTATTAATATGATTAGTTCACAAGTAACACAATTAGTTATTATATAGTAAGAAAATTTAGAGATTGATTTTGTAGGAATACATATACATATATATATATATATATACACACATATATATACTTTTCTTTTGGTTTATGTTCAAACATTCGTTCTGTTTCTAGCTCTTCAAAATGTATTCATGTTGATTTTTTGTTGTTATTATTGTTGTTCTGTTTCTAATTGTTATTCTGTTTCTAGTTGTTCTGTTTCTAATTGTTATTCAGTTTCTAGTTGTTCTATATGCATCCAGGTTGATTTCCTGTTGTGTATGGTTAACTATGTAGAATTGAAAATTATGCAAACTAACAAAGCTTATTTAAAAAATCGACGTTATACATATATACAACAACACACTTAAAAATGCACTATTGAATTGAACATATACAACAACTCACAACTAAAGAAACGTTGTTGATGTGATAACTTCTACAACACACCTATTAGTGTGCACTATTGAATACTTAATTATCATATTATTTCCTTGAACCTATTTCACATCGCTTATGCAAACAAGCGTTGTTGAAGTGCAATATTTTTAACAATTAAGCACGTCCGCACAACCCAATGAGATTTTAATTAATTTTTATTAATTCTTTTATTATTAATTCTTACATTATATATTTTGTATTATTTGAATA
This sequence comes from Lupinus angustifolius, assembly GCF_001865875.1. NCBI lineage: Eukaryota > Viridiplantae > Streptophyta > Magnoliopsida > Fabales > Fabaceae > Lupinus > Lupinus angustifolius. Next base: position 14,648,109 of record NC_032023.1, read on the forward strand.
TCATTAATCGTCATTATTAATTATCATTATTCAAATGTCATTATTAATTCGAATGTCATTAAAACACAATTAATTAATTTTCATTATTCGAATGTCATAATTGTCATTATTAATTTTAATTCTTTGCATACATCTTCAACAACGTTCCCTACATGTTGCACGGTTAATTAGACATCTTGTTGCATAAGTGTTATGAAATACTTACATTATATCGTTAGCATATTTGAATGTGATATATTCTATGGTGCATATTTTAAAGTGTGATGTTGATTATATCTCGTTGAGAGTCTAACTTTAATAAGAGTTGTTGAATGTATGATCAGACCCTAAAAATTAAAACTTTCCCATATTCTCACACATTCAGCAATCTCAAAACTTATTTACTCAATAACAAAACTCATTTACTCTCAAAATCAACCTCGAAATCATTCAACCTCAAAATCAATTCACACAATCAACACGAAAATCATTCAACCTTGAAATCATTCAACACCGAAAATCATTCACATTCAACCTCAAAATCATTCAACATTAAATTTGAAACTCAATCACTCATTCAACCTCAAAATCATCAATCACTCATTCAACACTGAAAGTTCATTCACTCATTCAACGAATAGAAAGCGAGTATTCCTTATAAATATTTGCCTTTTTAATTACATGAATAGAAAGTAAGTTCATTCACTCGTTTAGCTTGTATTGAGTTAGAGTTTCCCCTTTTTAATGTATTTTGCTCTGCCTTGGTGTGCTTAACTCCAACCTTTAGGAATTTATATATTTTTAATTACATAATGTATTAAGTTAGGCTTCATGCACTCATTATACTTTTGTCATTTTTTTTTATAGAAAATGGATCAAAAATAGATGAGTGTCAATTGATTAATGAATGAGTATAAGAATGGAGTGAAATCATTTGTTTGCAATTTGCAATTGAGAATGTTGAAAACCCAAATAGAATTGTATGTCTTTGCTTAAAGTGTTGTTACTTAAACCGAATTACTCCAAATAAGTTAAAAGTTCATTTTAGTGTATCACCATATTGATCAAAGTTACACATGTTGGACAAGTAATGGTGAGAAAAGTGATGTTATGGGTTGTGATGATGAGATACATATGAAAGAGAACAACACAAATGCATATGCCAGTGATTGTTTCGAGGAAATGGCAAACATCGTCGAAGAGGATCTTCAGGATTGTCCTGAGATGTTTAAGCGATTGATAAGTGATGCTGAGAATCCATTATATGATGGTTGTACTAAATTCACAAGATTGACAGCGGTGTCAAGGTTGTATATGTTGAAATCTGTTAATTGATGGAGTGATAAGAGTTTTACAGACTTGCTTGCACTTTTGAAGGATATGTTGCCTGAAACTAATGTGCTCCCTTCTCAAATCTATGATGCTAAAAAAATGTCACGCTCCATTGGTATGGATTACAATATGATACATGCTTGCGAAAATGATTGTATCTTATTTTTTTAATGAGTATGATTCGTTAAAGTTTTGTCCTAAATGTTGCGCGTCACAATATAAGAAGAAAGACTCAATTCCCAATAAGGTTGTATGATATTTCTCATCAAAGCAAGAGTTAAGCGTACGTTCAGCATTGCGAATGATGCAAAGAATTTGACATGGCATGATGAAGAAAAAATTAAAGATGGCAAGTTTCGGCATCTTGTAGATTCTCCTTAATGGAGAAAAATATATAATAACTATCCTAGTTTTGGTCAAGAATCAAGAAATCTACGCCTTGTAATGTCAACTGATAGAATTAATCAGCATAATGTTCAAAGTTGCTCACATAGTATATGACCAGTGATGTTGGTGATACAACCTACCTCATTCTCTATGCATGAAGTGCAAATATGTGATGATATCTATATTAATTTCTAGACCTAAACAACCAAGAAATGATATAGACATATACTTGGCTCCATTAATTGAAGACTTGAAGCAAATGTGGGAGACATACGTAAATGCATATGATGCGTATAAGGAAGAAAGATTCAACTTGAGGGCTTTGTTATTTGGCACAATTAATGATTTCTCTGCCTATGGTAATCTGTTAGGATATACTAAAAAGGGATATTTTGCATGTCCTGTATGTGATGACAATACTCATTCAACGAGGTTGGAACACTATAAGAATAATGTATTCTTTGGCCATCGTAGATTTTTGCATTCAGATAATCACTTATCGACAATTGAGAAAAGCATTTGATGAGAAAAATGAAGAAGGTCGTGCTCCTTTGTCATTGGCGACTAACCAATTATAATATTTTTGCTTGCCCTATTTTTTCAGATCATCACCTATGCGACCTACATGCTGTCGAAGAAAGCTGAGAACTGGTGAGAGTTCACTCAACGCCAGATGGAACATGAACATCAAGTTGTCAACTAGGAAACTTTCAAGGATAGGTTTCTACAGAAGTACTTTCTGGCCGACATGAAGACGAAGAAAGAAATGGAATTCATGCGTCTGCAGCAGGGGAACATGTCAGTTGGGGAGTATGCTGCAGTGTTTCAAGATTTAGCGAGGTATGCCCCACACTATAATCAAGTGGGAAATGAAAGGTCTAAGTGGGCCAAGTTTGAAGAGGAACTTAGACAAGATTTAAAGGTGATGTTTGTTCATCAACAGATACCAGATTTTCCAACTCAGGTCAACAAATGCAGAATCTATGAGGAGAGTGTGAAGGCAAGGAATGTCGCACTCAAGAGTGTCATGCCTCAAGGAAATTCCTACGGACCTTAGAGGAATTTCGGACCGAATCATTGCAGAAGGAAGCCTTTCCACCACAACAAGAAACCTTATGGATTTCCATTTGGAAATCAACAGAAGTCATTCCGACCATACAACAACTACAACAACCACAAAAACAACAATAACAATAACAATTAGGGTTCTCAAGTTGGGAACTCCAATAACAACTCACCACCTTGGTGCTCAAAGTGCAAAGGAAAGCATTTCGGTGTCAACTGCCCTATTTGCTATCACAGAATTCAACCTGGACACATCAAGCCGGTGTGCCCTAAGCTGAAGAAGGAAGGAGTGAATGTTGTTCGGGCGGCCAGATCTCAGGCCAAGGGAAAAGTGTTCACCATGAGCAGAGCTGAGATCAAGGAGGATGAAGATCTCATTCAATGTACATGTCTTGTTAATGAGATTTCCTTAGTTGTATTGTTTGATTCGGGTACGACCCATTCATTTATATCTCATGATGTTGTTAACCGATTAGAATTGCCTATAGTTTCCTTACCTTATGATATAGTCGTGTCAACACCCACAAACGAACCCGTCGTAGTTTCAACTATATGTTCACAATGTCCCATAATATTAGATAACAGAACTTTCCTAGTAGACCTGATATGTCTACCCTTATCACAATTAGATATCATCTTAGGAATGGACTGACTATCCAATAATCAAATTCTTTTGAATTGTTTCAACAAAACGGTAATCTTTAGCAACCCTAAAGACCTAATAGAACCTCGTTATGAAACCAAAAGCACAACTGCCAATCAAATGGAGAGGTTCTTGAAGGATGGAGCCCAAGTGTACATGTTGTTAGCGTCGTTGGAGAAGAAAGAAGGAGGAGAAATTCAAAGTACACTAGTGGTTCGGAATTTCACTGAAGTTTTTCCGAACGGTATTCCTGGTTTACCCCCGTGTAGGGAGATAGAGTTCCCCATCGATCTAGTTCCTGGAACTGGACCAATCTTTATAGCTCCCTATAGGATGGCACCATTAGAGTTAACGGAATTGAAGAAACAATTGGAGGACCTACTACAGAAATAGTTCGTCAGACCGAGTGTTTCTCTGTGGGGTGCTCCCATTTCGTTTGTGAAGAAAAAGGGCGATAGTATGTAGTTGTGTACCGACTATCGACAATTGAACAAGGTGACTATCAAGAACAAGTACTTGTTTCCAAGGATTGATGACTTGATGGACCAGCTGAGAGGAGCTTCATTGTTTTCAAAGATCGATCTTCGATCTAAGTATCATCAAATACGCGTAAAGTTGGAAGACATTCCGAAGACAGCTTTTCGGATGCGTTATGGCCATTACGAATACCTTGTAATACCATTTGGTGTGACCAACGCTCCTGGAGTGTTCATGGATTACATGAACATGATTTTTCATCCATACCTCGACATGTTTGTGATTGTGTTTATCGATGATATCCTGATTTATTCAAAGAATCAAGACGAACATGTTGAGCATCTGCAAGTGGTGTTGCAAAATTTGAAGGACAATCCACTCTATGACAAACTGTCAAAGTGTGAGTTTTGGTTAGAGTTGGTGAATTTTCTCGGTCATGTGATATTGAATGGAGGAATTGTCGTAGATCATACGAAAGTGGAGACAATAATGGAATGGAATTCTCCAAAGTCGGTGACAGAGATCAGAAGCTTTCTTGGATTAGCGGCGTACTATCATTACCGGAAAAATGTAATGAAGTGGAAATACAAGTCTATAAAAGTTCTATCTAAGGAAAGACTTGGTATTTAAGTATGTCTTTACGATCCACCTCTCTTTCCTGGGAACTAACCTGATGTATATCCATAGATTATGACATGATTCTGTTATAAGTTTTGTTAAAATTTTACTTTAGAAAGTGTCTTTGTGTTGTAAGACTTTCAATGATAAATGATGATTCAAGAAATACCTAACCTTGAATCAAATGGATGAAAGCGATTAAGTTCATTTTAGATCAGAAGTTTTATTTTCGCGTAAAATGTTATATCATGAGAATAATAATTATCAAAGTGACCTAATTAGCGTTATTTTGATTTTGGCGTGATGAAGAGTTCGAGAAGAGACCCGGCGGATTAAGCTCACCTGGAATCGAGGAAACAATCTGCATGACACACTCAGGTTAGGTAGAAAACATCGTGACACAGTGGTATCCGAGTATGATTCAGGACCTCCAAGAAATTAAATATAGTAATTATGAAATGATTTTTGGGGCGTTACACTTCCTATATGAGATGGATGTATCTTTTTTAGCGTTATATGAAGACATTAAAAGGATATGTGAGGAACCGATCAAGACAGAGGGTTATATAGTTGAGCAATATATTGTTGAAGAAACTCTTAATTTTTATACCGGATACCTTACTGATGGTGATTTCATAGGTATTCCAAAAGCCCCGATAGGCAAAAAGAACATTTGGCGAAAGGATTACTAGGAATCAAATATTGACTATAATAAGAACCGAATTGGAGCAAGCACACTTATATGTTTTACTTAATTTCGACGAAGTTGAGCTATATGTTGAAAGACACAAGGAGATTCTTAGGAAGTCTAACCCAATTAAGAAGTTGAGCTATATGTTGAAAGTAGAGATTAGAAATAAGAAGCAAATCTCTATATGACGATATATTAGATTATTATTTAGACAATGAAATATTCTTGACAAAACAAAACATACACTATTTTTGGTATGTGGATCATGAGTGTTCACAACTAGGGGTGTTCATGACTTGTTTGGATTGGTTTATAAACAAAAAAAAAATCATTTGATCCAAACACATAATTAACTTATAGTCTGAACCAATTTGGTATAATTTGTTTACAATAAGACATGCGATCCAATTTGAATCAATCCGATCCAAATATTATATCTGATTTGGATTGATTTTTTTATAAAAGATTAGAACTCTAAACATATACTTCAAAACTTATAAACATGATTAAAATATTACATCTAGAACACTTTAAAATATCAACATTACATGGAATCATGTTAATATTGTCCTAACCTTATCATAATACGATTTATATACACTATAAAGACATAATGTGATAAGTTCACAACTTTGTTCCTACCACCATATTAATATAAACACACAAACAATTATTATATAAATTTATAAAAATATTATATCAAAGACCACAGCATAATTAAAGTCACGACAATGAGTAAATACATCATATTCATAACAAGATATTCCCATTAAAAAGAAACAATTAGATATATTGATAGTTGATATTGATTTCTTCCTCCATTGTGATTGTATTGTAAATGAAAAGAAAGCTAACCTTAACAACTTAATTATATTTATCAAAAGAAATATTATTTTTAGAGAGTAAACATTTTACCTAAGTGTGAGAATATATTACACAGCGAGCACATATATTTTAGTCATATCAAATGAACATTAGATAATTTACCATATGACTAATTGATTGTTGAATTTGCATTCTAGCTTGATTCATAATATTACTGGAGTGTTAAATACTTAAGCACACAACTTAGTTTTTGCATATTCCTAATAAACCAAATTAATGCGTTCTATTTGGATTGGCCTGGTTCTTGGACTTTTTAGTTTTAAAAAATTAATCCAATATATAATTTAATCACATTAGTTTTTTTACTGTTTCAATTTATGTGGACTAATTTTCAAATGATTTTTGGACTGATCTGAATTTGAACACTCCAATTCACACCATGATAGAAAGAAGGTATATGTCCATATACCTTCAAGGTAAGGATGGTGGTAACTTTTGGTGGCAACCAAAAAGAAAAAAGTAAAGAGTAGATAAAATTGATGGTAAATCTTCTTTACTTACCATATTTAATGTTTTATACTAGAAATGATTAAAATACATCATTTACTAAGAGAAAAAACATGTATATATTGATACTGTAAGAACTTTTATATTATCACTGTATTATTTATTACTTATTTTCAATCATAGTTAACTTTTTAAAAAAATAATCTAAATAAATAGTAAATAATACATTGACTGCGTGTACATCTTTACACTTTGTGTAAATTTAATACTCATCTACTAATCATATAATAATTTAATAGAATATGAAAGAGTTTAATATTTATATATAGTTATTGTAAAGATTTATGTACAATCAATATATCATCTACTATTTATTGATCTAATTTTTTTAAAGAGTTAATAATAATTAAAAATAAATAGTAAATAATAAATTGAGAATATATAATTTTTTTACACAAAATCACTGCCTAACTTTTTCTCTTTTCAAAAATAACAAAAGGTTTCTCTTGCCAAACAGCACTTATTCTTAAAATATAAACATTTAAATAGAAATACAACCTTTTCTTCCTGAGCCTAAAACCCTTACTTTTCCGCGCCATTTCTCTTTCTCAAAGCCCTAGCTTCTGCTTCGATCATTTCCCCCATCTTTCAATAATGGCGATTGTAACTTCCAGGGATGTTCAAGAGATCGTAGACAAATTATCTTCTGTTAAAGTTAAAGCTCGCGAAGTAACCTTCACTTTCCCTTTTCACCAACTCACTATATTGCCACAATGCCTTATATGATTTTGCCAAATCTTACTAAATGTTTTCAATTCGTGATTATTGCTATTTTTATTGTTATGCCTGCAATGTTAAATTAGTGTTGAAACTAGAATGCTTGAATTTTAGCAGTAAATTGAACCAGTGTGGTATTGAAGGATCATCTAATTAAATAGTTGTGATTAGTTTATTTGCCTTTCAACTGGTAAGCAAATTGCAGCATTATGGATATGGATTGATTTTAGACTTTAGTGATTGACCTTTTTATACAGTCTGCGATGATTCAATGTTTGTTTCACACACGCTAATTGCGGAAATCAGTTAGTTTAATAGTAGCTTTTGATTTTAATGGGCGTGTACCGATCATGTAAATGTTTTTATGGTATTAGTGTACTGTCTACCATTCGTATACTGAAAGTCGTTGGCATTTAAGTAAAAGTCATAAACATAAATGGTGATGATGCCTTGTTAATATAAACACTTTCTAATGTCAATGGATAACCCTTTTTCTATGACTTATAGCCTAATTTAAAAAAAATATATGCATTTCATTTCTTGTTTTTACTATACTATACATTATATGATTGTGTACATTCTCTCAGGATGGTGTGCTTGATTTATCATTAGCGGTATTGTTTTGTTCATTATCAGGAAGGGATCAAATTGTTAAATACTTGGTTAGAAGGAGAAAGATCTTATAACTTCTGCAAATATCTTGGACTGAATACTGCAAGGCTTAAACCAGATGAAGTTCCTCATTGTAAGATCATTATTTTTAAGGAAAAAAATCAAATTTACATGCATTGGTTACATAAAAGATTATTCAAGAAAAGATGTAAGTTTTACATGTGATTTATTTTTTATTTTACATTTTTGCTGGGCAGCTGAAACATGGCCTTTTCTTGTTTCTTTACTTATTCAATCCGCATCAATGGAAATATCCTCCAGTAAGCGGAGAAATCCCAAGATGATATATGCAAAGACTCTTAGAGTTGTCGTGCAACGAGCGGAAGATGCTAAGCATTCAGGTCAGTTGGAGGTAGTTTAGTATGTAATGAGCTTAATCCCCCTCCCCCTGACTATAAACAAGAAAGACAATAATAAGTTAAATCCTGGCCTCAATGATACGGTAGACAGAAAGCATAGGGAATATCAAATCCCTCAAAGTTATGTGCACTTGCAGAGGTGCAATAAATGATTTCTTGTGTTTTTGCCTGTTATCTTATGACATATTAATAAAAATCTCTAAGGTTCTTGGACTGTTAAAGGTTCACCATAAATATGTTTATTGATACATTTGAATGTTATTCTTCTAATAAATATTTGATTATCTCTTTCTCTTGAACCTTGTTACTGCATTACAATTGCTCTTGTGAGTGCTTATTCATTTTTTTGTCCTTTTGCTCTCTTTTGATGATGCTTCTAGTATTTGCTTTTGTTTTTTAAGTGTTAAGTTCCACATTCATTGAGTATATGAATAAAGAACCATTCATAATGACTTGGGCAACCCTACCCCAATGAGCTAGTTTTCAGGTTGAAGTTAGGCTTAGTTATTTTAATAGGTATCATTTGTGATCTCGGTGTACTTTGAAATCCCCCTTTTCACCATCCTTTTATTTTTAGTAATCACTGGTTCCCATGTTTGTACCCTGGAGGAATCCTATTTGTTCTAGATTTTAATTTTAACTTTATGGGAAATCAAATGATTGGGGGAGGGGGAATAATCACTGCTAATTGTGGGTTATTCAGTCATTTCCACTGGTAGAGATGTAGATCATATCAACAGCTTAGATTGAGCAGAAAATGTGTTATCAAATAATAGTAGTTAATATAATTAAGTGGTTAAGTGATATAATAAATTCTTCGTGCATGCCATTGACATTCGACCAAGTCTTATGTTGACTATCAATTGCCTAACACTACCCTCATCTCTTATCTGGGCTTGGATCAGCTAAGAGAAAAGGCACAATATAGATTTGCAACAAAGCACATCATCGGTAGAGTTATGTAATAAATTTGTAACTATAAGAAAAAAAATCTGTAAATTGCCATTTTGTTTTATATTTATAAAATCCTGTATATCTTGTGAATTTTATGTTGTGAACTTTCTTCTTTCACTCAGTTACTTGTGTTCCTTTGATTTAGGCAAAATGCTGCCTCTGTCATCTGTGGTTAAACCACTTTTTAGCCATGTTTGGGATGTCCTGAGCAACATTCCAAGCTTTCACTCAGAGTATGGGATAATCCTCCGGCATCTATTGGCTGTTAGGGATTATAGTTTCCAGATGAGGAAGCGCATTTACTGCAGTAAGTTTCTGTAAACATAGGATGTGAAACCATCCTCACCTCTCAGCAACACCATCTTTCTAAATCTTCTTTAATTCATTGTATTAAATTCTTTTGGCAAGGCCTGGTGTTTCTGTACCTTGAGAAGGTTGAAGTGAGTTTGGATGGGAAAAATATTAATCAGTGTACTTCCAAGGAGGAGGTCTTCCGCTATGTCTTGACGCTTCATTCTCTTTTGGAAAATCCTCCTGGAGACTACCCTGATAATCTAAGAGAAGATATTGTTAAGGGGTTTGTTAGTATCTGTTCATTCATCAGGTAGATCTTAAGGCAATGGAAATGTGTATTTATTTTATTGGCTATTATTATCATGTTCTAGAGTACAATATGGCTTTTGTTTTTGTTACTTTCTTCAGGGAGGAGGGAAAGATATCACGCAAGCTTATTGAGTGTATCAATACATATTTGTTAAATGATGGTCCAAATTTGGGCCATCAGTTGTTGGAAATCCATAATGCCATGCAGCAGTTTGTGTTCTGCTATTGGCTGACAACACATGATCGACTTCTTAAGGTCTCTCACCAATCACCATTGCATTTTAAAGCTAAATGCCAGCTTAAACTTACATTTTTTAAAATTGTTCTATTAATGTTTTTATTGCAGGATTCACTTATGCTCTATGCAAAGATACAGTTAAATTTAATGAGGGGTGCCACAGATAGATGTTTATTTGTAGAACAGCTCTTAGATGTGGTTTGTAAAGATCTTGATCAATGTAGCATGTCTGGCACTTCCATGCCCCGGTGGGTGTTTCTATGGTTTATCCATTATTCCATTTATATATTTAGTGATATTCTTCTAGTAGTTTATATTTATCATAATGAATTTTCTAACCAGGAGTGATGGAAACAAAGATGATAAACTTGGAGCTTTGAGTAGCTCACAATCCGGCTTGGTGGAACTTGCATCAGTTCTATTTTATAGGGTAATTACTAGAAACTCAGCTACTGGTTCCTGGATCAATATTGAAGCTTTTTTGTTCAATTCTTGATAATTATTTATCTTTTTTTTCCTGAAAATCATGTTGATTGTTCAGATATAATTAGCTAATTACATTATAGTGTTCATGGTTTGTATGTTATACTTCTTTTTTCTTGAGTATTTTTTGTTTGATGTGCTTAATGGATATTGGATTTGCTGGTCTGATGTGAAGCAGTTTCTCATGGTTTGTTTTCTAGGTTTCAATAAAAACATGGAAGCAAAGATACCAGTGTAATGCATGGTTGTTGGCAGTGCTCATGTATTTGGTTTCAGTAGAATGTTCGCATTGCATCTCTTAGGGCATCTCTTTGCATAGATTTATTTTAAGATAGTATTGTCTATGAATTGGTCTTGTGTTCTCTTCATTTATTTTATTATTTTCTCTGGTATCTATGTTTCTGTTTTGGATGTTGTCTTAGCCTCCCCTTAGTTTTACGTGCCCTCCTTTTCTCTGCAGTAACATTATTTTTTCCATTTTGCAATGTTCTTATTGGTTTGCAGACTTTATTGTGAATTTTAGCTATCTTTTCATATATTACATTGAATTATTTATGTATATAATTTCAAAGTAATGTTTGTATGTTAAATTGAAAATGTGGCAATTTTTTTGGGTTATTATTTTGTTAAGTTCTAAGTTTTGTTTTATTTTTCATGTATTATAATTTATATATTGCCGGCTAATCTGATTTGCTTCTCAGGCATGCCTTAATACAACCGGAGCCTTATTAAGTGAAAAACGGGCCAAGAGGGAGCCTGCTGCTGTGCTCCTGAGGGAGGCACTCATGAAAGGCAAATGGCTATGGTAATTGGCAACAACTATTAATGTTCATGCTTGTTAATGAATTAATTTATTCCTCTTTATCTTTTGTACTTATCTTTTGCGGTCCTATAATACCCATTCTTTAATAAGAAAGGCATTATTTTAAGAAAAAAATCATTCTCCATTCTTATATCAGCAGTTCTTTTTTTATTTTGTGTGTTTGTGTGTGGGGAGGGGGATTTGAGGCTCCTCCATATGTTTGCCTCTAATGCATTCTGTGTACCATTGGGGTTTCTTTCTTTTAGAGTCTTTAACTCTATTGCATGTTATGTTAGTAATCATTGTAGAAAAACTTGTAAACAATGCTTAATGCTTTCATAATGCATAGACCCCCTTTCTGCATGTTATGTGGAATTTTCTTTGGTAGAGACCACATTGTTAGTTGGGAAGTTTGTTGTAAACCAAAGAAGGAGGGTGGTTTATGAGTTTATCCCATGTATGGTTTGCGTCCAAATGGGTTGGACACCAATTCCATGAGTAGAGTCACTTATGATAGGCCATGGAAATTTATTTCTCAGGGTTTACATTCTTTTAGCTCTCTATTGTACTTGCAGTTTTGTGATGACTCCTGTATTAACTTTTGGGATGATATAAGGGGTGGTACTGTTTCTCCTTCTAAGACTTCTCTAAAGCTTTTCTGTTTGTTTTCTTTGCTTAATACCCTTGATTGTCAATTCTTTTCTTAGGGTAGTGAGCAAAATATGAGAAAGCTTGTATTGTATCTTATTCTTTACTAATCTCAGATAAGAAGTTACAATATATAGAAGGGGATATAATATATTCAAAATCCCTAAAAATAGCTAATATTAAAAAACTGTCATAACACTCACTACACAGTATTATAGCTAATAAACAAGAAATCAATCACCATGAGTGTAATTGATTTAAATCCAAATCGATCCACATAATTAAGATTTTCTCCGTCCAACACTCCCCTCGCATTGGTGAATAGATGTCAATCATTCCCAATTAGCACACACATGATTCAAAGCTTGGTTTAGATAAAGCTTTTTGTAAGAACATCAACTTCTCGAGCCGTTGTGGGAACATAGGACAAAGAGATAGTTTAACTATCCAGGTCTGACATGAGGAAATGTCTATCAATCCTGACGTCTTCCATTTTGTCATGCTGAACTGGATTATGTACTATAGTTATAGTTGATTTATCGTCACTGTGAAGTCCCATAGGATAATAAGTAACAAATATGTTTAAATCTGCCATCATTCTTTGAATCCAAATGAGTTCACAAATTCCTTTAGTTAATGCACAAACCCTGACTTCTGTGCTACTTCTTGTTAGGGATGACAATGAAAACCGAATTCGTGAGTACCCGTCCGAACCCAACCCATATTTAATGTGGTAAACTTGTTGTGACTGGGTTCGGGTTTTACCCCGTGTTAATTTTCAGGTTCGGGTTGGAGTTTGGTACATGTGATACCCGACCCCGAACCTACCCTGATTAATATATGCAAAATTAAATAAATAAATGTACATAAATGTCTTCGCTAACCCTAGTCAATAATTACAGAATTAGAAACTTTGTACTGAGCCATCTGAGCATTAATCCATCTTCTTCATTTCTTCTTTGATCAGCCAAGGGAACTCTATCTTCTTCTTCTTCATGTTTTATTGCCTTATGATTTCATCATTGCAACAACCACATATTAATTATTATTTTAGGTTCTCGTCGGGTTCGGGTTACTCGAAAGCCGATGGGTTCTGGGATGATAGTGTTAATTCTACTCCGCTGAGTTCGGGTCTTGCATTTCAGGTTTGGGGTTGGGTAAGCAGAATCCCGATCCCGATCCGTCCCATTGCCATTCCTGCTTCTGGCAACAACTTTTGTTTCTTACTTCTCGAATGACTAGATCTCCTCAAACTTTGGTGCAATATCCAATTGTAGATTTGCTATCATCTATATCACCTGCCCAATTTGCATGGAGTGCTCCACTATTTCTCTACTACTGTTTTTTTGTATAGTAATCCCTTACCTGAAGTTCCCTTGAAGTACCTCAAAATCTGGTTTACCGCATCCATATGCCTTTCTATGGAGCATGCATGAACCGACTGTCTGGCTGATCAAACTCACACTAAAGGCAATGTCTGGACAAGTTAAGGATGAATAGATCACTTTTCCAACGAAGTTTTGGATTGTCTCCCTGTCCATGGGAAGTTCATCATCTGAAATCTCTGGCTTCCAATTCCTCTCTAAGGGCAATTAGTGGGTCTACACCCCAATTTTCTAGTTTCTTTCAACAAATCTATAACATATTTTCTTTGAGTGATAAAGATCCCTTATTTACTCCTTGTGAACTCCGTCCCCAAGAAATATTTCGAAGTACCAAGGTCCTTTATTTAGAATTTTGATTGCAACTGGATTTTTTAGAGGCACAATCTTCACATTGTTGTCACCTGTGATTACTATGTCATTCATATAGACAATCAAAACAACTTGATTCTCTTTAGCACCCTTTTTAACAAATAAGGTGCGATCTGCTTGTCCCTGTTTATAACTCAATTTTGTCGCATTGCTTGATGACAAATTTTCTTTGGAATAGATTGTTTGGGATCTTTACATAGTCCTAGGTCTTCACTATGAATTTGCAACAATTTTTCCATACTAAATTTAGAGTTTTGGTTCAAGTGGAGAAGCAAATTTTTTTAGCAGATAGCAGTATTCATCTGTTTACATTGTTCTTTGGTGTATTTGGATTTCGGAAGGGTAAATATATGTAGTATTACCCTTGCAAGTGGAGAAGCTATATCCATTAGTTGAATCCATGACCTAGAGGTCACAAGGCAGCAACCTTACTGTTACGTTGAGGCTTACCCTCTCATAATATTTCTTTTATTATAAAGAAAAAGATCTTGTCCTCGAACCATAAGTGAAGTCTAAGAATGCATCTGCTGATACCATGATGTAAAAAATATTTTTGTTGCATTATGCATAATTGATATGGATTATTTAAATGAAATATCATCCGATCTAAGTCTAATGGAGGATCTATGCTGCAGGACTGCTGCATTTTGTTTTCTCACTCGAAACTACCATACTCGCATGTGCAAAGATCTGTTTCTGTACTGGTTTGAAGGCATATGGATGAGCTTTGACAGGTAACTTGGGATTGATGGGGTAAACATAGGAATGGTTGCTGCTGTCATTTATTTCGCCCGGAACATTCATATTTGCCTTATTCACAATTATAGTTGGTTTTATGCACATAAAAAAACTGCATTGAAATGATTTCTATGTTTTCCGAATCTCTTGCCCTTTCCCTTTCTTTTCTTTTAATGGTGTTAAAACCTACACTTTTTGGGATTGCAATCATTGTCAATTTTCATTCATGCACTTCTTTTCTCTCTTGCCGTCTCTTTCCTTACACAATCCAATTTATTTTTTTTGGTTTTAACACAATGTAATGCTTAAGTTGCTTTATTTTTTTTGGATAAATTACATTTAAACCTCCTTTGTTTCATCTATTATTACTCAACCCTTTGAAATTTTTTTGTCACTGTAACCCCTCTAAACTTGGAGTGAAGTGATGTGTCAAATTTTTTTAACTTCAACATTCCAGACCCTTGAGAGAATTTGAATAGCCATGGTTTTAACTAACCTTTCATTTGGTCAATGTTAAAAAGGTGTAATTACTGGGTGATAGCAGATCCTATTTCTTCACCATTCACATGCATCATAACTACTGTGAAGTGCAGAAGCTATGGTTCATGTAAATGATAAAGAGACAGGTGCTGCTACTACTGACTCGTAGACAAAGTATAATACAGTAAAGGCAAAGCTGCGGACAAATAGTACTTATGCGGTATCTATGGTGCATATGTTTAAAATTTAGGCATGGTTTTAAGCTGATAAGTCACATGTGAATTTGTGGCCATTCAAATCTTGTATGGATGGATATAGGGACACCAGTTTTAATGTTTTTCACTTTAACCCCAAGTTTGGAGGGGTTTTGTGATACAAAAAGAAGTTCATGGGGGTTGAGTGATAACTGATGAAACCATAGGGGGGTAAAAGGAATTTTACCATTAAATTAATAACAATAGGTTAATATTATCTGTGAAAATATTGTTCATTCTGAAAGAGACAACTTATGTTTGATAACTTGTTGGTCTGAATGTGAACTTGAACACTGAGTAACTTTTCCCATAGTTTGAAATGAATATTTGTGTATGCATGCATGGCAAATCTTTGTTAGAAAGAAGCTCATGATCATTGTTGCATTGACTAAATTGAGATAATATTGCAGCATACTGAATTCTGCAAATGTGGAGCGTGCCTATGATGGATTGTTGTGGACTCTGCGGTATGCTGCTGTGAATGACCATAAGTGTTCTCTTTACATTATTTTGCTGGCTCTTGCAATATGCATGTGAATTAGACTGTGTGGTAGTTTACTTGAGATCAGTTCGAGGAGTTTATTCGTTGTTTTCATATAACATGTCATTTGGCCTACTTGTATTGGTACCATGGATCCTGGTTACCCTCTAAATGTTGTGAACTTGTTTTGTTCTCTTGCATTTAAAGGAGTTTGCAGGAACTTTCTTCCGTTCTGTTGCTTCCAAATTCAGTGATGGAGATATCGTCAATGTCACTTTCTACCTTAAATGAGGTCTCTCTCTCTCTCTCTCTCTCACACACACACACACACAATTGTTTTTAGTTATGAAGTAGTTTAGTACTAACCCTAGTTAAATAGATTAAAAAGTTAGGAAATATATGCAAATCAGAGTCCTAAGGTTGCTTCCTCAATTAGATGACTAATTGATTTTACAAAATACTTTAATGTCACTTTAAGATAGTCTAAAGATATCTAAATATATGCCTTCAGAAAGGGTTCATCACTCTTGATGTTTGCCATACTGATGCCTACACATTCTAACACTCAACAGCTAATTAGGGTTGATGATGAAAGATTGATATTTGAAAAGGGCATTGGAGTGCTTGTTCCTCCTTTGTTGTGTTTCCTTTTGTTTCTACTTTCTTGTTTAAGGAAGATATCTTATTGTCCCTCACTGTTATTTTTCCATGCATTTCTATTTTTCTGAAGGAAAAATTGGAACAAATTGTATGTCTTTCAGTTAATTATTTAATGATTTGAGGATATTATAAATAACATTTTAATGGTTGCAGTAGTCAATGAAGCAAGCAAGTAGTGAAAATACTACTGAGTATTAAATAGATAACAAAAATGCGATACAGACAAAAATTGGCCTCCCATGTCTGATTGAGGCTAATTCAAGTTTTCCATATTCTTCCATTGAAACTTAGGTCCAATTACATAAAAGTCGCAGAATTTTATGTTATCATTATAATTGTAAAATAAAATGATTACTTCAACAGCTGTCTCGGACAATTGCAACTTTCCTTGTCGCTTCTTCAGTATGATATTTTCGTACTACAGTATGAATGGGTTTGGTCAACCTATTTTTTGCAGTTCATCAATGGCTGGCAACTAGTATGGAGTACTGTAGTGCATGGGTTGCCGATTTTCAGCATTATAACCACTCTTGTAGGTTTCTTGATAGAACCTTCTTCATTTTTAGTTATCTTTTTTAAATTCTGCACTGTTAGAGCATGCTATGATGCTGAATTACTTGTATGTACAATTAGTTTGAAATAGCTGTAATTCAGTTAGTATACTCTGTTATAATCTGTTTGTAGCGTCAAGGATTAGCTCCCCCTTATTCTAAATAGTTCTAGGACCACTGTATAGAATAGAACAATCAAGTTCTGTTTCTGATATGTGATTTTCAGAAAATGACTATTACACCCATGTTATATTGTCTCTTTCCATTACTTTGTTGCTCTTTCTCACTTTAAGGACTCAGAGAGAGACTCACAAGAACTATAGAATAAGATGTATTATTGAATCTTAGAATTGGAGAATAATCTCCTTCTAAGGGTTGCCCTATCAATAATGGCTTTCCATTTCTACAATTGAGATGAAGCTTCGTTCCCCAAACTAACAAATGGATGAATGATTCTTTTCATCAAATTTCATCTATCTATTTATTTATTTATCTAACTCAATTGATTAACCACCTATTTAACTAATTCCCTTCTCCGAACCTTGTTGGGCTTAACAATACTGCCCACTCCCTTGAAGTTCAACCTTGTCCTCAAGGTTGAAAATAGCTAACTAATACTGGATCACATTCACATGAGTGGGTCTTCATTGTCTGCCTGTACAAGGCCGACCTTCATCCAATTGCTCATCTTCTTCTAACATACTAGACATATCGTACCAACAAGATATTGATTTAGTGATGTAAGGCTCTGTTAGATTCTCATAAAGATCAAAAGGTCAAGGGTTCGATTCCTGGGAGCGACACTTGTTGGAAGGGCAACCACGCACCCCGAAAGGGATTAGTTCCTTACGCATAGGGTGAGGGGATACCTTTGGTAGTACCCAAAAACATTAGACATATCGTCCCTACTCTCTTCTTAATGCAATATTGAATTTCAAATGAGTTATTTTGTTAGGAAAAAAGGGTAATTATAAATAGTTAGAGTAGTTGGTTAGTTAGTGAGGGT
Source organism: Lupinus angustifolius (assembly GCF_001865875.1). Lineage (NCBI taxonomy): Eukaryota > Viridiplantae > Streptophyta > Magnoliopsida > Fabales > Fabaceae > Lupinus > Lupinus angustifolius. The sequence continues at coordinate 14,666,093 of NC_032023.1, forward strand.
TCAATTAAATAAAGGAGGAATAATAGTAAAAAAAACATTCATTCAAAGAATTAGAGATTGTACAAGATGGTAAACTCTTTGTGAAGGGAAAACCCTTTGCATGAGATTGTATGGTGGGGTCAAGATTAGTCTGAGAATACAAGATGGGGTCTCAAATGATTTTCATATTGCTATAGGACTATACCAAGGGTCAACATTAAGCCCCTATGTCTTTATATTGATTTTGGATGTGTTAACTAAGCATATCCAAGAACCTGTGCCACAATGCATGTTTTTTGCAGATGATATTTTCCTAGTTGGAGTATCGAGAAAGGAATTAAATAGGAAGCTAGAGATGCGGAGACATGCTTTAGAAGCATATGACTTTGGTATAAGTTGAAGCAAAGCGGAGTATATAGACTGTAAGTTGAATAAGAGGTGGATAAACCTACTGTAAGATACTCATTCTTCATGGGTCATAGTTAATCCTTCGCCTGATCCGATAGGCTTGTATGGAGGGGAAAAAAATGAGAAGTAAGCCCCATATTGCTTGCCACATTGTGCCTAGTGTGGTTTTATTAATATTTGGTAATGAGAAGAAGAGAGAGAGAAGTGTAGAGAAGAGTGGAGAAGAAGAGTTTGAGAAGAAGGTGAAGTCGTGAGAGAGAGAGAGAGAAACAGAGAGAAAGTAGAAAAGTAAAAGTGAGAGAGAGAATATTAATTCTTTCCTCTTATTTAATATTCTGAATTGTTAATACAAAAGGAGCAAGAGCCCTTTACTTATAGTAAACCAGTAAACTAACTGATTATGAATCTAGTCATAAAGATGGACCAGATTCATTGAAAGAATAAAAGAAGTCAGATACACTTTAACTAAAACAGTTACAAAAATAGTTAAAGGAACTACTCTAATATTCCCCCCTAAATTCAAAGCTACGGTGATCTTTGTTGAGCAGTATATAGATCACTGATGTGAAGCTTGTCCCGAAGAAGAGTAAAACGAGAAGTGGATAGAGGCTTGGTCAGAATATCCGCAACCTGATGCTCAGACGGCACGTGCTCAACAAGTAACTGTTTGCTGATGACTCTTTCTCTGACCCAAAAGAGATCAAGTTCAATGTGTTTAGTTCTTGAGTGCAACACTGGATTTCTGGAAAGTAGAACGGTGCTCATATTATCACAATAAACCACTGGAATAGAACTCTTAAATTGTAATTCCTGAAGACTTTGAATCCAGATCATCTCACTAGCAGCAATAGTTAAGCTACGATATTCGGCTTCAGCTGTGGATCGAGCAACCCATTCTTGCTTCTTTGACCACCAAGAGACCAAATTAGGACCTAGATAAACACAGGCCCCTGAAGTAGATTTTCTATCATCAGGATCAGAAGCCCAATCAGCATCGCAGTAGGTATAGAGAGGAAGAGGATGATGAGGAGATGCTGGTTTTAAAAGTAGGCCATGAGTGATAGTTCCTTGAAGATATCGCAGAATACGTTTTAGAGCTTTCCAATGTTCTTCTTGAGGTTGAGAAAGAAACTGACAAACCTTACTGATACTATAGGAGATCTCTGGTCTCGTAATGGTGATGTATTGTAGAGCCCCAGCAAGAGATCGATATACTTTTCCATCTTCCAAGAAATTGTTCCCATGTTTAGTAAGCTTGCATCCCCCAACCATAGGAGTAGGCAGACTTTTCATATCATCCATATGAAATTTCTGGAGTAAGTCTTTGATATACTTGGATTGAGTAAGAAGAAGAGACCCATGTGGAAGTTTCTGAATTTCAATGCCCAAAAAATAATCTAAAGCTCCAAGATCTTTTAGGGCAAAAGCAAGATTCATCTTCTCAATGAGTTGTTTGATCAAAGTAGGAGAGGTACCCGTGATGATAATATCGTCAACATAACATAGCACAAACAGTTTGTGTGAAGAGGTAGTCAAGAGAAAAAGAGAGTGATCACACCTACATTTTCGGAACCCAAAGGATAAGAGTGTTCCTGCTAATTTGTCAAACCAGGCCCGGGGAGCTTGCTTAAGACCATAAATGGCTTTATTCAGTTTGCAAACTAAAGTGTTATCCGAAGTCTTGAATCCTTCTGGTTGTTGCATGTAAACCACCTCCTCAAGAACTCCATTCAAAAAGGCATTATTAACATCAATTTGTTGAACATCCCATCCATAGGTTAGAGCCAGGGTTAGCACAACTCGCACAGAAACAGGTCTTACAACAGGAGAGAATGTTTCATTGTAGTCAAACCCCGGTTTTTGATGAAACCCTTTAGCAACCAACCTAGCTTTGTATTTATTAATAGTACCATCAGGGTTTTCTTTGACCTTAAACACCCATTTGCACCCAATAGCTTCTCTATTATCAGGTAGGGGAACCAAACTCCAAGTGTCATTTTTCATTAGAGCCTCAAACTCTACTTCCATAGCTCTTCGCCACTCAGGAAGGGACAAGGCAACCTTGGCTGATTTTGGTTCAATATAGGCCGTGAGGGCACTTGGAGTAGACAAGACTCTAGACTGAGCAGTTTTTGACCGAGTGAGCATAGGATGAGAGTTAACAGGAAAAACCTGACTAGGAGAAGGATTCAAGGAAGACTGAGTAGGATTAGAGGACAAGGTGGGATCAGATGTAGTATCTAAAATGGAGGAACGAGACGGACTACTTGAAGGAGAAGAAGGAGACACCACTGTAAGAGGTATACACACACTACTATTAGACTGATCTTTGGGTATGGAAGGGAGAGAGAGAGGAAACTTGGTTTCATTAAAAATGACATCACGTGAAATGTACATTCTACCCGTAGAGGAGAGACATTTATATCCCTTGTGATGAGAAGAATACCCTAAAAAGGTACACTCAACTGACCTATATTGAAGTTTGTGCTTATTGTATGGTCTTAAACATGGAAAACATGAACAACCAAAGACTTTCAAAAAGGTATAGTCAGGAGAGGTTTTGTATAGACACATGTAAGGCACATTACCCTTAATGGACTGACTGGGTAGTCTATTAATGAGATAAACAGCAGTGTCAAAAGCATACTCCCAATAAGTCAAAGGAAGAGAAGCTTGGGCAAGCAATGTTAGCCCAATCTCTACAATATGCCGATGTTTCCTTTCAATAACACCATTTTGATGATGAGTATGAGGACAAATAACTCGGTGATGAATACCAAGAGTGCTTAGGAGAGAAGCAAATGGACGAAACTCCCCACCCCAATCAGTCTGAACAGATTTCAAAACTCCCTTAAACTGAACACCAATCATAGTATGAAATTGTTTGAAAAGAGTAAGAGCTTCAGACTTTTGTTTAAGAGGAAACATCCAAGTATATCTAGTGCAAGAATCAACAATAGACATATAATATTTGTACCCGGAAGTCGACATAACCGGAGCTGGCCCCCAAAGATCAACAAACACTAACTCAAAGGGAGTGGAATAAACCGTATGTGAGGATTGTGAAGGTAAACGATGTGACTTACCTAGAGCACAAGCATGACAAAAATCAACAGTACTTTTATTTATGAGAGGAAGTTTACAGTGTTTCAAAATATGCTGTACAACTTCTTTATGTGGGTGCCCTAAACGAGAATGCCATAGCAAATACAAGTTTTCATTTCTAGAAAGTGTATGACTAGAAGAAACAGAAAAATTACAACTCGAAGTCATATTGGGCCTAGTGGAAAACGAACTGGACAAGGTGGACGGAAACTGAAGATTGGTGAAGACATACAACCCTTCAGGACCAAGAGTTCCTTCTAGAAGTAAGGTTCCATCAACCTGAGATTTCACACAACAATAGTGAGAATGAAACTCAAAATAAACAGCATTATCTCTGGCAAATTGACTAACACTAACAAGGTTTTTGGTTATAGAAGGAACCAGAAGTAAATTTTTAAGAGTGAGGACACGAGACGGATCATAAGGAGAGTTAAACTCAGAGTCCCCAATACCTGTAATAGGAGCACCAGAACCATTACCCATAAAAATACTGTCTGATCCAGGAAGTCCAGCAGAGTGCATCAAATTAGAAGAATCTGAGGTAATATGATGTGTAGCTCCAGAATCAGGGTACCATAATTGGGAATTGTATGCTTGTGGTTCAACCGTAACCGGAAGATGATGAGGGCTAGGCTGTCCTTGTGTAGGATGGAATGAATCAGCATACGAATGAGCCGGGGACATAGGTGCTGGTCCCAAAACAGAATTTTGATGAAAACCGACATGAGCCATAGGAGGAGTATTATTGTTATAATGTCGTATAGGCTGATGCTGAAATTGGGAATGAGCAAAGGGGCGCACAACAGGAGCAGAAACTGGTGGCGCATAATGTGCAGAAACCGGTGGAGCATATTGTGCAGAAAATGGTGGAGCAAACTGAGCAGAAGAAGGAGACAATTGTGACTGCATTACCAAATCAAACCTGTACCAGCATTGCAAAGCCTCATGACCAGCCTTATAGCAAAGTTGACAGCGAACAGAGCCACTTCTGCCACGTCCAAACCGACCTCCTCTGCCACGGCCAAAGTAGCTACCACGACCTCTACCAGGGGGAGGAACAACAGGGTGATACATTTGAGCTGTCTCTGCAGATTCTGTCCCAACTTGAGTAGAAAAACCAGATTTGTCATTGTACAAGTTGTGCCGAGACTGATGTTGGCCAGCAGCAGAGAACTGGGAAGATGAACGAGCAACATTCACAGAAAATACTTCTTGTGTCGACGGATGAATACGCTCAAGATAAGTCTCATGAGCCATTAACAAAGACTCAAGTTGAATAAACGTACATACCTCTGCTCTATTGTTGATTGAAGTGACAAACGCCTCATATTCAGAGGGAAGACCTTCAAGAATCAAGCGAACTTGTTCTCGGCCAGAAATGATTTCACCAACAGCAGCTAGGGAGTGAATCAGTGCCTTAACCCGAGACACAAACTCAGTCACGGTCTGAGTTCCTTTCTTGATGGTGCGAAGCTCCGAGAGAAGAAGTTGACTCCGAGCACGGATCAAAGAGTCAAAAAACGTGTGAATCTCATCCCAAATCTGCCACGCGTGTCGGAGCCCTAATACACGGGATTGAACCGATTCCGATAGAGACTGAAGGAGCCACGAGACAAGATGCTGGTCTTGCTCCTCCCATTGAAGGAAGGCTGGATTTATTCGCCCAAACTCACGGTCATCTTCAGAAAGAAATCGAAGAGGAACTTGAGGATTAACTACATACCTTTCCAACCGATGTGAAGCAAGAACTGCTTCAACTTGTTGCTTCCATATGAAATAATTCTTTTCGGAGAGCTTGGCGGAGATTACCTGAGAAAACGTCACTGTTGACGGCGGAACAGCGGCGGTAGGGCGAGGAGAGAGAGACGGTGGTATTGACTCTGGCGGAAAATCCATGGTGGTTTCGGATCTATAAGCTCATGATACCATATTAATATTTGGTAATGAGAAGAAGAGAGAGAGAAGTGTAGAGAAGAGTGGAGAAGAAGAGTTTGAGAAGAAGGTGAAGTCGTGAGAGAGAGAGAGAGAAAGTAGAAAAGTAAAAGTGAGAGAGAGAATATTAATTCTTTCCTCTTATTTAATATTCTGAATTGTTAATACAAAAGGAGCAAGAGCCCTTTACTTATAGTAAACCAGTAAACTAACTGATTATGAATCTAGTCATAAAGATGGACCAGATTCATTGAAAGAATAAAAGAAGTCAGATACACTTTAACTAAAACAGTTACAAAAATAGTTAAAGGAACTACTCTAATAGGTTTAAATACTGTTGGGCTACTCCTCCTATTGCCATTTGGTTTTGAGATTCAAATTTAGCATGTTTTTTAGGCCCCCTTCCTCACCTCCTTAGCCCATCTCCGTGGTCTTACCCCTCCCTGTCTCAGTTGAGTAACTTCCACTTCAGGCCTAACTGTATCAGTCTTCATGGAGTTGGCAAAACCGGCTGGCCTGAGGCCGCTCGACTAATGGGAGGGGTTATGCACACCAAAGTCCTTCCGGATGGACCCAATGTTGGTGCAGGTGCAGTACCTTGACTTTACTTTGTTACAACAGCATGAGTCCAATTTGGACTCTACTGGAAGTCTAGAACTACTCTAAAACTCTTATAATTTTTGAATAGCTTTCTTTGTATCGTTTAACAATCCTTTTGGCAAGGAGGTAGTATTTTTATCAGGATAACATTATATTATTATATATTACTGTTTTACATTTTTTTTCCATAATACAATTTTTTTTCCATATGGTTATTTCTCTTAAGTTACCATTTTTATTTTGATAAGTGCACACTGATGCAGGTGGAAGCTGCCTTGTTGCTTCTTAGCAATATAACCTCAAATGTGAGTGATTATATAGACTTGAATTAATTGGGCATGCCATTATAATGAAACTTACATCTCATGCTTCTATTCAGGATTTAATAAATACATGTGTTATACCTCAAGATGTGTGGGACCTTCAGTTTTTTAAAAGACCAACTTCAATGTAAGTGCATTTTACCTTGATTATATCACATGGGAAATATGGTCTGAAGATTGTTACTGGATAAATCTATCATATGATTACACCACATGGAAAACATAGCAGTCACCCTTTCCAATCTTGGAGTACTTATGTTGTAGGCTTTTACTGAAGTGGAATAATTAGTATTTATGGAGTATCTATGGAAATTGGGAAGCCAGAGTCAGTAGTGAGATGCATCATCCATAGATTCTGACTTAATAATTTAAAGCATTTTCCTTCCCCTCCTTTTCTTTATTTCTTTATTGAGTATGAAATTTGTTTGCATACTAGATGATATTGTTACAGCATTCTTATTTGCCTTTTATGCAGACCCATCTTGTATTTCTTCTCATGCTACTTTTCGAGGAAAAGTTCCCATGTAAGTTGAACAGGGACCATTATATATCTTTTAGGTCATCTGTTTATTTTAATGTTGGACTTGTAATTGGCTTAAAAGTTTAAGTTTGTATAGAATCAAATTAGCTGTAGACTTTTTGTGTTTGGGGTTAATATGCTGGGTTGAATTTGAAGAGAATCATTTCTACAAGACTTGGTTTTGGTAGGAATCATTTCTTGGTTTACTAATTTAATTCAACTGAGCCCCTGTCAAGTTTTATTCCAACCATGGGTGGGGGGTGGGGTTGATTTTAAGTGCCCTTATCTTATTCAAATACTCTCAGTAAGCTCATAATTCCCCCTTAGTTTTGGCTCCACTAAATATAATTTTTATCATGATTAAAAAACCTAATCAAATTGAACGACTGTTAAGTTTATTTCTCAAAACTAATTGATAATGAGAGTAGTCTAACATGAATGTACAATGCATCAAGGAGAACGAGGAAGACGAAAATGAGGCTTACTTCATGCAACGAGAGAAAGATGAGAAGATAGGGAGAAGCTGAAAACTGTAACTGTTTTCTGTTATTGAATTATGGAAAATCTAATTACATCATTACAAAGAGGAATTAGTAGATATAGTCTTTACAAGTGTATTACACTGTACTGCACTTTTATATAGCTGTCAGGGAGATGCAGTTTCCAGCTTGGATTTTTTAAAACAAATAGGACTAGTTGGGGAGGTAGAGGGGGCTTGGTCCTGTTCTTTCCATTGCAAGTAGGATGAATTTAATCTATTCATGAGGCATCCATCAGTCAGAAATCTAGGCAGAATTTCAGTATCACTAACAAACCTAGAGGCGCGATTTGATGTGAGAATTGCTGTCATGAAGTGTCGGCAAACTAAGAAGTTGTTCTCTGTTAACTTCCTCTGTTGAAGCAGAAGATTAAGTGGTGCTGGAATCGCTTGAAGTGGTATTGCAGTGGTGAACACAAGTGGAAGAGAAGTTGGAGTCCTAATTGGCGCTGGCCATGATTGCGTGATACCATGTAAAGAGAGAAAGAAGTGAAGATTAAAACTGTAACAGTTTTCTGTTATTGAATTATGAGAAATCTGGTTACATCATTGCAAAGAGGAATGAGTAGATATAGTCTTTACAAGTGTACTACACGTTTGTATAGTCGTGATTTGCTGATAGTATAGGTTTACTGCAAGTGTAGTTGACATTTCTAACTACTAATTGACTCCACGATACAAATGTACTGCAAGTGCGAAATAATCAAATGCTAACATCTGGTTGTTATGGGTCAAAAGATACTCTTTGTAATAGGTTAATGGTAACCTATCACCTTGTCCGACAGACTCTTATGGAGGAGGCATGTTGGGAAGACTTGAAAGAGATGAAAAGTATATTTGAATGACTTAAGTAGTTTCTGTACTCAACTTCTCCATTTATAATACAAGGATACAAACATAAATCTCTTGACTTTAAGGGAAAATAATCAAAGAGAAAATTACATAATCATATCCTAACCGTTAACATAATATATCCTAATCAATAACATAATCGTATAATGATAACATCAATCTTTACAAATCTCAACGCTCCCCTTCAAGCTGGTGCGTATATGTCAATTGCATCCATCGTGTCACATATATATGATATTCTCGGACCTTAGAGAGACTTGGTGAAGATATATGCTAATTGTTCCTTGGAACTCACAAATGATGTAAGGATCTCTCCCTTAATGACTTTTGATGGGCATATTGACATTCAACCTCTATGTGTTTTGTCCATTCATGAAAATCTAGTATAGAGGCAATGCGCAAAACTGCTTGATTATGACAAATAAACTTGTTGGATTCAACTTTGCAAAATTTTAACTTTAAGAGATGTTTGAGCCATACAAGTTCTCCTGTAGTTAGGGTCATGACTTTGTATTATGCTCTGCACAACATCATTCTACTTCTTACTCTAACATGAGATAAGGTTTCTCTAATGAGGATACAATAACTCGTAGTTGATTTTCTATCATTATGACATCTAGCCCAATCTGCACCAGAGTATGCAAGAATATCAATATGATCTCTATTCTCATATGCCAATCATCTTCCTAGAGACCCTTTAATGTATCTCAAGATTCGATAAATTACATCCCAATGGATGTTAAGAGGTGAATTAAGAAACTGACTCAAAACACTCACAATATAAGATATATCTGGTCTGGTCATGGTTAACTAGTTGAGTTTGTCTACAAGTTTTCGATATCTTCCTGGGTCTGGAAATGGCTCCCCCTGGTCTGATACAAGTTTAACATTATGGTCCATCAAAGTATCAACAGACTTGTATTCTAACATTCTTGTCTCTTTCAAAATATCTAGAGTAGACTTCCTTTGGGATATGACAATACTTTATCGTGATCGAGCTACCTCAATTCCAAGAAATTAGTGTCAAAGCCCCAAGTTTTTTGTCTGGAAATGTTGGAATAAATGTTGCTTGAGACATTTAATGCCATCATGATTATTGACAATAATAACAATGTCGTTGACATAGACATAAAGATAAACGCAATGACCAGAGGAAGAATGTTGATAGAACACAGTGGATATTTTCACTACTAATAATACCAACTGTTAGAGAACCAAGCTGAACTCGTTGAACCACGCTCGAAGAGTTTGTTTAAGGCCATATAGAAGCATGCATATAAATCCACAAGTCCCCTCTCAGTAACATAACCAAGTGGTTGCTTCATTTAAACTTCTTCTACCATATCACCATGAAGAAATACACTTTTGATGTCCAACTGATGCATCGACCATGCACGCATGGCTGCCATGTAGAGAAAGAGACATATAGAGGGCATTTTGGCAACTGGGGAGAATGTCTCACCATAAGCAAGACCAAATTGGTGAGTATAGCTCTTAACCATCAATTGGGCTTTCAATCGATCAACATGGCCATCTAGGCCGACTTTGATAGCAAAGAACCACATACAAGCCAATATAGATTTCTATGATGGAAGAGGGCCAAATGTCCATGTGTGAATGTATTTTAAGGTTGTCATTCATTGAAAGAATCAGATATGGATAACATCAATCTTAGCAAATCTCAACAGGAAGTAATTCCCACATTAGGTGCCTCATTCTAATGGGTGTGGTTTAGATACCTGTTGGGGTACTCCTCTTATTGCTAATTGATTTTGAGATGTAACTTTAAGAGGGTTCGGGTAGGGTACATGTATGTAGCTTTATCCGTGCAAATGAAAGCGTTGTTTCTAGGATTTGAACCCATGACACCAAGTCACAAGGCAACAACATTACCATTGTATCAAGGCTCATCCTCTTTTGTAATCTAATAGTCTCATAATAATAATGAAAAAGTTGGTTTTATGAATGAATTTGGAATGTAATTGAATAGGCAATTAAAAATAGTAAATTTATCACTACTCTATTTAAGTTTTCATCTTGGCTAACTATGATGAGTATACTTGCATATTAAAAAGAAGAAGCAAACTTTAAGCCTTCATTTAGCCCATTTCTTCATCTATTCTTTTAGTACCTTTCAGTAACATTTTCTATTTCTTGTTATATATTAATCTGGAAGTTTGTCAAATTTGCATGTTTAGGTATAAATTTCAGGCTTTCTTAGGAAAAATAATATTTCTGTGCTGAGTCACTGTTGTATTTAATTTAATGTACATCATTCAGGCTGACCTCCGGGATGTTTTACATCTGAGAAAGAGCCTTTTGAGAGCAATATTGAGTCATCTTAATTGGAAGGTTTGTTTGCTTAAAATTGTTATGATCAAAGTATTATAATCCTTCATTTTAGCATGTATATAAAGAAAAATATGGTGATAACATTGCCAAAGTGTGCGAGCCATTCAGGGAAAGCATAATGTATCTTCGTTGTAGTTTCAGCTTCCAGTTCCCTATTTTGCAGGAGTGTTCAACATTGAATGAGCGAACGGTTTTGTTCCTATCTAGTGCTATGTATGCACTTTGTGCAGGTTGTGTTCCTTTCACTCAATGCTTTAAAGACTCTCCTCTAGTTTACAGTTCTTTTGATGCCTTTGAGGCTCTAGATGACTGTCATAAGGTAAGCCTTAGTCTCCTTTCCCGCCACTAAATTTTTATCTGATTGTGTTTTACTTGAACTCTCGCTCGGAAACTGAATTGTGATGGTAACTTTAGTTAGAAGACCCTAAACACCAATGTCTACATGATTATTTGGATTGCTCTATTGAAGTTCTTACCAAAATTGACAACATTTCTAAAGTTCAGGTGCTTGTCCTTTACCTAAAGAGGTTTGTATCCATTATCGTTCAACCTTTATTAAGGCAATTATAGTTTTTCAGGACCCCCAAATGCAAAAGTGTCCACGTGTACGTGTTCCCCGGGAAATAAGTGATCAGCTTCTGCATGAAATGGAAACTGCTATTCTTGGTGCTTTGGTGGAAGAAGCGAATGACAAGAGGCGTTTACCTGATCTGTTCTTTATATGTTCTCTCTTGTCTAACATACTGTATGGGGCTTTTTTCATAAGGTTTGTCACATTTGGTCTTGTTCTATGTATTTCTTGTACTTTTGGTACTGAAGATATGCATATGTTAGAATATCTGGAAGATCTCAAATATCTTTATTATTTCTTATTAATTATATTTCATTGTTTAAGATTAGGAGTCTAATATTAGTATAATAGGATCACTGAGTTAGTACTTTGTAACGATCATTGCTTCTCCCACCAACAATGATTCTGTTGGAGACTTATCTCCCACAGACGAACCATACTAATGGAGACTTGTACCAAAAAAACTACGTTTTGCTTTAGTGACTTTTGTGGTAGCCAGTTTCATCCACTATATTTGCCATTAAGAATGTTAAGATTTCTGTTGGTTTTGTTCTAAATGGTTTTTCTTGGTTCTCATGGAATTGAGAATATATATACACACACATGGAAGAGTGATCCATTTACAAGAAGTTAAATTATGTCAACTATTACACCGCTAATAACTTTTTACACAATATTAATTTAATCAATCCAACCGCTGGATTGAAAGTTCATATCCTATAGATCTAATATATAAAATTTGATAAAAAATAAAATTGTATAGTACTTCTTTTATGTACGTCAAGATTAATGTAATATATGTTTTTATAGTATCCGAAAATTGGAGCTAATTGATTATATATTCATTGATCTTCAAATTTTCTCAAACTTGTGAAAAATGACCTAGACGATATATATTTATTATGAAAAGATGGATTGATGTAATTTATATTGTATAGAAAGTTATTAGCGGTGTAATAATTGACGTAATTTAACTTGGTGTAAAAGGATCCCTCCTCATACATACACATATATATATATATTTATATATATGATAATAAAGGAAGTATTATTAGACGAGAAGAGTGAATAATACAAGAGGCAAGACATTTTCACAAAAAAACAAAACGTAACACCTAGAAACTAAGTTGCAGAGTCATGCAACAAACAATGCCAGTTTCTCTCCTTATATGAATTGTGATGTTATTTGGTTTGAAGTTTAAACATCCTGTATGCGAATGTGAGAATATTCAATCTGGAACATATCCTATACCTAAGAAACTGGAAACTAAGTTACAGAGCCATGCAACAAAGCATGCCAACCTATCTACATATTAGTATTGTGATGTTAGTTGGTTTGAAGTTTAAACATCCTTTATGCGAATGGGAGAATGATTCCATGTGGAACATGTCCTACACCTAAGAATACTTTTTGTTCTCAGTTTATATAGTTAAAAATAATGTTTGTTTTAGGCTTGACAGTTGTTTGTAACCGTTTTCCTCATTAATTTCCCCTTTGCATTTGATTTTATGTTTTATGTACGCCTCCTTTGCATTCTTTCAGGAAAATAAATGTTCCATTCCTTTCAAAATTAAGCCAATACTTGCAAGTGATGCTTGATAATGCTGTCAGAATCATTGAAGAAGACAATGATCTCCAGGCTTTTAATTGCTTGAGTTATGATCCTTCTTGTGATGAAACGAGTTCTCTTGCTGCTTCTATTTGTAGTTTTCTTTCAACTCCAATATTTAACAAATGGACAGATCAAAAAATGATGGATTTTGTCCCATTTGATTTTGGTGAGGTAATACAATCTGTGGAGAGACTCTTGAAAGCATTTGTCAACGTATATGAAGGTTATTCTCAGCATGTGGTGAACCTTCAGTCTGAGTCACTTACGCCAGATGTAGCTGCTATTGACAGTATTCAAAGTTCTTCTCCATATGGCCATAGTAAAAGTAGGATTGTGGATGTAGAATTGGATGTTAATGATGACTCCAGAGATGTGGATAGTTTAGCAGTTGGGAAGACAATAGGTAGTGGTGTTTCGTCTGCTGCAGAGAAGTGGAAACTTGGAGTGGTATTGCTTATTTCCAGTTTTTTCTCTGCTTCACATGTTCTTACATGGGATGTTCTCTTTAAACTAATGGAGAAAGAATCTGATCGTAAGGTATATTTTTGTCACTTTAATAGTTATTAATGTTTTCTTTGTTGCTAAGTTTTTCTATTTTTTCTGGTGACTTATATCCTTTTAAATTCAGGTGCGTGGAAAAATATTGTATCATCTCTGTCGACATCCTAATTGGTCCTCTTCTTCAAAGTTTATAGATTTGGTATGAAAATTACCTGGTAAAATTTCAATACTGTATTTCATAATCAAACACATGCCACTGATTGCCATCACCATATGTGTGTCTACTCTGTTTTACAGGTCAATGCAATTAATGATATCATTTTAGAGGAAGTTAGACTTAAGCTTTTTTGTGGTGATGTATTGACTTCTACTCATGCTTTACTAGCTAATTTATCTTCTTTGGATGCTGTTGGTAAGGACAAATGTGGCCTTTATTTGAGAGAAGTGGAAACAGAACAGGTATGTTGACTTTTAATATATTTTGATTTTAAGGAAGATTGGCTTCTAGGGACATCGAGATATTGAAAATTTCTTTTAAACATCATTTAAATTAATTAATGAAAAAATGTGTAGAATAAGATGTACATGTACAACAGTGCAAACTTGAGAATAATATTTGGAATTGTCATACTTTTTGTTTGAAAGTTTTATCGAATGAAATTGCATTACAGAATAGTACTTTTATCAAATATTGTCAAATCTATACCACTGAGAATGATTTGATGGCCTAAAGAATGTTATGACCCAAAATGAGAGCTTGGGCCCAAATCCGGATGGTCTGTTAACACACCATTTGTCAACTGGGCCTGAGGTATGTGATGTTTATGTTAGTAATAGTCGGATTTGTGTGGGAAAAAATGATGATGTGGCAAAGAGAGAAGGATATGCCAAGCGTGTAGTTAGTTTCGGTTATATGAAGAATGTGTGAGGAGAGATGGGTTATCATTTTGGAATCATTAATTTTGTAAGGAATGGGGAACTTTGGTTTCTATAGGAGCTTTGCTCTGTGGACAGAAGGGATTTCTTGCATCCGTAGTTTCTTCCATTTCAATTAGTCACACATCAGCTGAAGGAATGAAGTGATCAGAATCTCAAGGGTGAACTATGACAGATGGTTAGGGATGTTAAGGAGACCATTGTATAATTGGAAATTCAGGGTTTATGTGAAATCTGTATTAAAGGCCCTTGATATAGTGAGAGTTTAGAAAAGGGAAACACTGATGTTACTTTTCAGGCTTGTTACTATTATATCTAATGATTAAGGTTATAGTCCAATGCATTTTTCAACAAAGTGGAAACTATTGAAATTATAGGGTTTAGATATGGAAGGAGAAAAAAGAATGCTAAAAATAATAAGTTATATTGTGAATGATGATGTCATGATATTGTGATACAAAAGAGGTATCTCAACCCTAAGAATCTTGTAAGATACTCTAAACAAATCTAAAATATAATTATCATAATAAGAGATATTTTCTATAGAGGGTGAGTTTGGGGCACCTATAAGGTTGTTGCTTAGTGTCCATGAGGTCACAAGTTCAAATCGTGGAAATGTAAGTATCATCTAGATATTCTATAATATAATTTAAGATATTCTTACATATTTCCATTTATTATAGAAACATTAGAGGGTGTTGGCTTATTTTATGTTTCATTTTCAATTGATTTGTTCTTACTAATATCTAGCAAAATACCACATTGTTTTCACTATGTTTTCTGCTTTGAATGTTTTATGAAGGCAGTGATGAAAACTACATTTAGGGGGTGGTTTAGATTTGAAAATAATCTAATTATCAGATAACCTTAATGCCCAAAAATCTAGCTTAAGAAATTCAGTGTTTTCACCCAAAATCAGCTGTAGAAAATAACTTATGTTGCTGCCAAACACCTTCCCCCTCTTCAGATTTTCATTTTCGAGCAGCAACAGTTGTTTTCATCAAAATAATTTGGACAAATGGCATCCTTTTTTCTTAATTAATATTAAATTGTTTTTCTTAAGTTAAGCTGTTGTTTTGCTCATGCAGTGCTTTCTGTTACTTGGAAATGTGGTGAGTAAACTTTCAGAATTTGATATCGATTGGTTTGGACGAGTGAAGCTGATTGATTGCATCTGCCATCTTGTGCTACTCAATCCTCAAATTGGTCAGGTGACTTTTGAATCAAAATATTTCCTGTCACAAGGCACAAGTTTTGGCTAATGACATGATAGGGAAAATGGATATATAGAAACCATGGAAGTGATATAGGGTAAAAGATATTGCTAACCATATGCAAGTTTTTTTTTACAACCATATGCATGTAATTCATGAGTTCAAGAAACAAAATATTTGTTATTTACTTTTTGTGGAATGCTGGTTTGGTAATTGTTGACACTTGTACCCTTTGGTCTTTCTCAAGTGGTTTTGCTTACAGATATGTTGACGGATTGGGTAACTTTACTTCATTGGTGTTTTGTTCTCTTCTGTTTGTTCTATCATGGTTTTTAAGGAGGATCTGTTATCCTCCTATCTCTTTGTCATTGAATCTCTAGCACTCCTTATGGAGCCAATGGGTCAAAACAAAAATACTGTTTCCTTTGTTTCTATTACTCTATTTTGTTGTTATATCTTTCAAAATTAGCTTGTATTACTTCTGACTTTAATTTTTGTCAATCCCTAAACTTTTCTGTTTCACAGACAATGATAGAGCGGTTGCTTTTGATGCTTAAAGATACTGATTATCGAGTTCGGTTATTTCTGGCGCGGAGGATTAGTGTTCTTTTCCAAACATGGGATGGTCATGATGAGCTTTTTCAGGACATTTGGTGGGTTGCATTTTAAATGAGCTCAAATAGTTTAATGATGATGTTATTTAAGTCAATTGTTTTTGTACTTTTTGTTTATCTTGATTGTTTTGTTTGTAGACTAGTTTTTCATTGAGTTTCCAGTTAATTTATAAATTTGGGATTTTCAGCACTATCTAATTTTTTCTATTTATTTGCTCTTTCATGTTTGTGTAGGTTGTCCTTAAACCTTCAAGTAGTTTTCCCATTTCCCGCATCACTTTTTCATTTAAGTAGATTCATTGTCTTCCTTTGGTTATTTTTCCAGTTTAAACTTTGGTGTTCAATTGGTGGTTTATTCCAAAGTGAAAGTTATCAATGCAAAGGAGGTGCTTGCTGCTGGTCCTCAACCTCAACCTATGATGGAAACTGTACTGATTACTCTCATGTATCTTGCCTTACATAGTGAGAAGGTCGAGTTGGAGGTAAACTGTTACTGTGTCATTTGTTTTTCTTTGTTCGTTAGAAATTTCATTTTTGATGCTCTTCTATATAGTTAACTCGGTTTAGAGGCTATTATTAGGATTCATTCTGTTATTTGGATATAACTTATATGGATTACAATTGCCCTCGGATTCTTTGCTGATTCATGGTAGCACATGCAGGCTGTTTTCATGATGTGTGTTGTTTCTGCCATTGATCCTTATCATAGGTAAACATATTTCTCTTTATCACTTTAAAATCTCCACTTTAGTTTCTTATTGTTAGCAGTTTCGTTTAGGGAATTGGTCTGTGCTGTACTTGACAATCTTTCTAGAGAGCTCCAGTACAAGACTAGAATGAAGGTAATCAATGTTTTTGTTTTATATCTATTTTTGTTTTAGTCTCACCCTTGTGCCATAGGAAGCACATAGATGTTATGAGACTCTGGGATGTGGTAAAATTAGAAAAAAAATAGGACATGACATATAACAACCGGTGGGAAGTTGGGCCCTGATCTGATACCATATTATGATTCCATCTTATAACCTATTGATATTGAGAGGAGTAGCTCAACAGATATTTAAACCACACTCGAAAGAATGAGGAAAGCAATATAGGATTTACTTCCCAACAATAAAGTTCACACACAAAAACATAAATCGTACATTACATTGAAAGAGAGAAATAATGTTTAAAAGTTAGCATTACTAATTGTGAACATAATAAATTTTTAATGTGTATCTAATTATTGTAATTTTTTCATCTATACTAATATAAAAAGTCAAACTGTAAATCTAAAATGTTGCAGAATATAATTTCGGGTGTCCAAAAGTTATATTGTTTTACATTTGATTTTGACAAGCTTATGGTTGATTAATCAATTCGTTCCACTTAAATCTTCTTATATGCAGTACTTGGAGGAGCTTTTGGGATCGATTCTCTTTTGTTGGGTTGCCTGTGATGTAAGCTTAGTTGCACTTGTTGAGGTAATATGCTAATGATGTTTATTTTGTGTCTAGGTAACTTTTACTAATCTTGAAGTGACTCTTTATGGCAAGGCAAGAGGTTGCTTCCATCATAAATGCAAAGAGACAAACCGTTCAGTTAAAGAGGCAGGCCCATTGCGCTATTTAGATATAGGGCATTAACAGCTGCGGGTGATATTTAAAATTTGAATGGAAAACAACACAAAAAGGATGTTGGTCACTGTTTGCATTTGTAGAATTAGAGGAGAGAATAGTGAGAACTGTAGAGAAGAGGGATTCTCGGTTTAGAGAAAGAGAGAAAAAGAAAAGAGAAAAAGGTGGAGAGAGAGAGTAATATGCTTTTACTTTATTTATGATTGGTGATTACAAAAGGAGCATGTGCTTTTTACGTATAGTAAACCAAAAAACTAACTAGTGATATATCTGGTCATAAAGATGGGCCAGATACATCAAAGGAATAAAAGAAGGCTAGATACATTGTAAGTGAAACAGTTACAAAATCAGTTAGTTAAAACTGAACTATACTAATATAGCCCCCTAAATTTGGAGCTACTGTGACCTTGTTGAGCAGTATATAGATCAGTGATGTGAAATTTGTCCCGTTGAAGAGTAAAATGAGAAGTAGAGAGAGGCTTGGTAAGAATATCTGCAACTTGATGTTAAGAGAAAACATGCCCAACTAGTAATTGTTTGTTGATTACTCTTTCTCTGACCCAATAGAGATCAAGTTTAATATGTTTGGTCCTAGTGCACTAGATTTCTAGAAAGTAAAACAATGCTCATATTATCACAGTATACAACTGGAACAAAACTCTTAAAACTATAACTCCTGAAGGAGACTTTGAATCCAGATCATCTCACTAGCAGCAGTAGTCAAGCTGTGATATTCGGCTTCAGTTGTAGACCGAGCAACCCATTCTTGCTTCTTTGACCACCAAGAAATTAGATTAGGACCGAGATAGACACATGCCCCAGAAGTAGATTTTCTATCATCAGGATCAGAAGCTCAATCTGTATCATAGTAAGTATAGAGTGGAAGAGGACGATGAGGAGATGCTGGTCTTAAAAGTAGAACCATTACCCATAAAAATATTGTCCAATCCAGGAAGGCCAGAAGAGTGCATCAAATTAGAAGAGTATGAGGTAATGGGATGAGTGGCTCCAGAATCAGGATACCACAATTGAGAATTGTAGGCTTGCGGTTCCATAGGGAGATGCTGAGGACTAGGCTGCCCTTGTGCTGGATGGAATGAATCAGCATAGGAATATGCAGGAGAATAGGAGTTAGCCCCAATACAGAAGGTTGATGAAATCCAAGATGAGTCATAGGAGGGGCATTGTTGTTATAAGGCCCTGTATGATGATGCTGAAACTGAGAGGGAGCATAGGGGTGCATAACTTGACAAGAAAACGCTGGAGCAAACTAAGCAGAAACCGGTGGAGCATACTGTGCAAAAACCAGTGGAGCAAACTGTGCGAAGGAAGGAGGCAGCTGTGACTGCATTACGAAATCAAACCTGTACCAGCATTGCAGAGCCTCAAGTCCAGGCTTATAGCAGAGTTGATAACGTATAGAGGCTCCTCGACCACATCCAAAATGGTTACCCCTGCCACGGCCAAGATAATTGCCACGACCTCGACTAGAATTTGGAGCTACAGACTGATACATCGCTGCTATCCCTGTAGGTTCTTGCACCATTTCTGAAGGAAAAACAAAATTGTTGTTATAGAAAGAATGTTGAGATTGAGGATGTCCAGTAGTAGAAAACTGGTTCTTGGGAGATGATCGAGCAACATTCACCGAAAAAACTTCTTGTGTTGGTGGATGAATTCGCTCAAGATAAGTCTCATGAACCACTAACAGAGATTCAAGTTGAACAGACATATATACCTCTGCTATATTGTTGATTGAGGTAACAAACGACTCATATTTAGAGAGAAGGCCTTCAAGAATTAAACGAACTTGTTCTCGACTAGAAATCACCTCACCAACAACAGCTAGGGAGTGAATCAGTGCCTTAACACGAGAAACAAACTTAGTAACAGTCTGGGTTCCTTTCTTGATGGTGCGGAATTCTGAGAGAAGAAGTTGACTATGAGCACGGATCAAGGAATCAAAAAACGTATGTATCTCATCCCAAATCTGCCACGTGTGTCGGAGCCCTAATACACGAGACTGAACCGACTCAGACAGTGACTGAAGCAGCCACGAAATCAGATGCTGGTCTTGCTCCTCCCACTAAAGAAAAGCTGGATTCATCAGTCCAAACTCACGGTCTTCTTCAGAAAGGAATCGGAGAGGAACTTGAGGATTAACAACATATCTTTCAAGTCGATGTGAAGCAAGAACTGCTTCAACTTGCTGTTTCCATATGAAATAATTCTTCTCGGATAGCTGGGTTGAAATGACTTGAGAAAACGTCACTGTTGAAGGAGGAACAACCGTGGAAGGGAGAGGAGAGAGAGACGGTGGTGTTGTTTCCGGCAGAAAATCCATGGAGATTTTGGATCTATAAGCTCATGATATCATGTTTGCTTTTGTAGAATTAGAGGAGAAGAAGAAGAAGAGAGAATAGTGAGAACAATAGAGAAAAGGGATTTTGGGTTTAGAGAAAGAGAAAAAAAGAAAAAGGTGGAGAGAGAGAGTAATATGCATTTACTTTATTAGCTTTTATGATTGATGATTACAAAAGGAGCATGTGCTCTTTACTTATAGTCAACCAGAAAATTAACTAGTGATGTATCGGGTCATAAAGATGGGCTAAATATATCAAAGGAATAAAAGAAGGCTAGATACATTGTAAGTGAAACAATTACAAAATCATTTAATTAAAACTGAACTACTCTAATATTAGATAAATATGTAGATGAACCCTTATCTTGCACCTTAAGATTTCAAGAGTTTTAGAACTTGACATGGCATTGAAGCCTATTTGAGAAAGGTTCAAGAGCTGCTTCCTTATTGTATCATGTTATTTGTTGTAAGTATGGTTTGAATCATAATGGTTGGAATGCCAATCTACTTCTTCGGGACAACACCTGATTATACTTCGCTAAAGATTGTTGGTTGTGTATGTTTTCCGTTAAGAAGATCTAATAGTAAGCACAAACTAGAGGTAAGCTAAATGTACCTTCGTAGGATATTCTTCAACTCATAAGGGCTATAAGTGCTTGTCTAAAATTGTAAACTAAACATATCTAAGGATGTCATTTTCTATTAGAGATATAGATTATGTCGTCGAGTAGAGTTTATAAATTTAGACAATCGTGCAAGTTGTCAACATGTCACAACTGTACAATTAAATGACAAACAAAGTAGTTTAAGTATAGGGTTCAAGCTATTCCCATAACTAGCTCAGTTGTATCTAAATCATTTACTTCTAATAATAGAAAACAAAATAGTTATAGAGCACTTACCTCTCTCTATCTCTCTCTATTTCTCTTTCTGTCAGCTTTTCATTCTATTTTCCTTCGTTTTCTATCTTCTAGACGTGGTATCATCGAGCAATGGCTAATACCACAAACATTCGTCCTGCTAGAACCACGCCTCGTATGGCTTCATTGCCACTATCCTCAAGTGTTGTACCACTTCACACTGTGCCGCTATCTTCTGATGCATTAGTTTTTTATTTGGACTGTGACGTTCTGTTGTTGTATTCTGGTGTTTTCAATGGTGAACTTTTTACTTCTTTAATAAAATAAATAAATTGCTATTCTACAGACAAGGCATCTTTTCGTACCTGATGCAGAGCCTGATCATTTCCTCCAGTATTGTTGCCATTGGATTCTTCCTGCACTGCTTCTTCATGAAAGCAGTTCTAACCTCAATTGGGTAGCCAAGGTATGAGCAGTTTCTATAATTAATGGTATATTTCTTGTTAATAAATATTACGTCTAATGTTGAAGGAAATTAAAAATATAAGGTTTTCAATTATAATACCCTTATGCATTTTTTTGGTTGGAGTCTTGGAGAGAAGAAAAAGAGAAGTGAGAAAGAGAGTATTAAGAAAGAGATAAGTGGTAAAGAGGGTGGAATATTGTCTTGTTTGGTATGAAAGAATTGCCTTGAAAATGCATGTCTAAGGGCTGCCTAGGAAATGATCAAATTTTGCATGTCTCTTCCAGTCCATATCTGGATGCAGGACTTTTAAATAGTTGCACGTATTTATTCTGGTCATTTTATTATTAAATGTAGCCTGTTACACTGTCACTATATGTTGTTTTCTGTGACGAAGTTCTTTTTTGTGTTACAGGTTCTTTGTCAACCCCTGACAGTTATTGTAAAAAACAACTTCGCTCCGATATTTTCTGTTTGTATGGCTTTACATTGCAGTAATAAACCTGGATCAGAAAGGGGAACCCTTGTGCTTCAGAGCTCGATTTTGCATTTTGCTCAGATATCTGAGAATGAACGAGACAAGCTCATAAAGAGACATATGGTCAGTTGTCTGCACTTTAGTGTCTGTCTGTTATGCATAATAAGTTGTCTGGAAAACATTCTGTTTGGTGTAATCAACTCAGAGACATTTTCTTGATCATGTTTTACAACCTATTAGATGAAGGGAAAGTCTAACTCTCTCCTGAACATATCAAATAATATTATTTTTTTACAAATGCATCATTGTCTCTAACAATGTTAAGTAATATGAATTATAGGAAAATATCCACACTCGAAAATGCTTTTTAGAATGTTTTCCCTTCTAAAACATTTGTTACGAATTTATTTTCTGCAAAAAATAGTGGAGCCTTGATTTTGATGGGTTTTAATGAAGTTCAGCTTCATCTTTGTTTCACATTTATATTTTAAAAATCTGCCATGATTTTTTATGTGCTAGATGTCCGTGTTGATAACTTTGTATCATTGTAATGTGAAGCACGTAACTTAGAGACCATACTTTGACATTTATATATCTGATATGATAGCAATATTTTCTCTATAAGTGTGAATTGAGTTTGTTAAAGGAGACAGTTTCTTGTCTGTTTAACATTTCATTCTGCTTCTTCTGTACTTTTAGGTGTCTATTGTGAGCTGTATTTTATCCTTGTCCTCTTGTTCATCAGATCCCGTAGTCCCTTTCTTTTCCAATGATACAGTGTCATTTGCAATTAAAACTGTTGTTGATGGGTTTCTGGACATGTGAGTTTTCTTTTCTGCCTCAGTATTTATTTTCTGTTCCACTTTGGAGTTTATTTCTTCCTTTTTGATTTGTAATATGTGATTATATTGAGATGTAGGGATGCCAATCATACAAGTGCTGCAGTTGTTGACAAGATCAACATTTTTCGCCCTGATAGAGCTTTCATGGTAGCATTTGATGATATAAAACTTGACGACATCATTTAGATTTTCATTGCCTGCCTATAATTTTATTTCTATATTCTTGGGTTGGCTTTCTAATGAACATTGTTGATGTTTCAATTGGCAGTTTTTGGTAGAAATTCATTATAAAATTGCAGCTGCCTCTCATTACAGGCATAAGTGCCACCGACTGGCTGGAATTGAGGTTCTTATTAGTATTCTTGGTCTGAGAGTCGCTGCTTTAAGCATATGCAAGTAAGATTTTTGCGCAAACCTGAACCTCATGCAACCAGATCCAATTATCTATACAATTTGGACTCCCATATTTCTCTGTTTTCATCTTTCTCTGATTAACCAAACTGATACTTTTCTCATAAATTGAGCAAATGCAGTTATCTTTTCAACTTGATTGGTCCATTGATTGGATGTCATCCTTTACGGGATCAATGTTTCCGTATGCTTTCTACATTGTTACTACGATTCAAAAAGAATCCATCTGCAGATATCATCAGTTTGCTCGGGGAACAGCTCCAGGCATATATTGTTTCATTTCTATGAATGTATTGAACTCCTTTGTAATCCTGTTTAAACCTGTATTTATAGTTTGTGCTTCGCAGTTTCTTGTTTCGAAGTTGGTGGCATGTTGCGTTCCTTCTGAAACTAAAGGATCATGTGATAGCCCTACATCGCATGTTCTATCTCTGCTCCACTTGTTAACTGTGGATTCTGATCCTTCAATGTATGATTATGTCAAAGTAAGTTTCTGCCAAATAACTTGCATATGTTACATTAAGGATTTGCTCTTGTTATGCATTGTTGTATGTGTGAAATTAATTTCAGGAGTTGGAGCCGTTCCCTGAATTAGAAGTCTTTGATGAGATAAGGAGGTTCCACAAAGAATTATGCAACACTTACTCTATACGTGATCACTTATTGAAGGTAAATAATTTTCGTTTTAACTGTAAGTTTCAGGATAATTTTTTTCCGACTTGTTATCTTTTATAAGAGGTTTAAATTGAAGGGAGAGAAATGGAGAAGTGTAACTGATTCAGTTATAGTTTTCTTTTTATGGAAACTTAACTACACCTGTGGAGAGAATATCTAGTTATAGTGATGAAAGCCAACTAACGCATCTGTCACTACCTAACTAGATAAAGATGGCTAACACAACTGGCACTTTAACTAAACTACACTTTACAAACTAACTATCATTATTACTTAAGCCTAAAGCTCTGATACATTCTAACTATCAATATGCTTGTCCTCTGCTGTAACACTGGATTATGTGCAATAACTACTGTAACACTGGAGCTGAGTAGGATAAATTTAGTTCAGAAAGATGAGATTGCACCCACATAAGCTCCTAAGCAATCAAATCCCAACATTTGTTATTAGAGAATAGAGTTAGACAAGTTATTTTTCTTTCTGCTGTAGCAATTAACATGTTTGTCACATGCTAATTATTATTTGGCACATGCAAAAAAGAGTAGATTAATTTGTTAGAGTCAGTAACTGATTTATGCAGTTACTGGACTGGTTTGTTATCTAGATTTTTATCTTTGCTTTCCTTTTATTTAAAGGGACAAGCTTATTCATTGTAAGTGTGGGTTTAATTCAATAAGATTCAAAAACACATTTTTCTTCTCCAAATACATATTTTCTTTTATCTCTTTACATGGTATCAATTGCGCTAATTGTCACCGCCTCAGATCCTTCCTCTCCTCCACTTTCCCATGCCTCTGCTCCTCCTATCCGAGCTCTTTTTCCATCTTTTTCACTTTCCATCCCTTCTACTAAA
Organism: Lupinus angustifolius; assembly: GCF_001865875.1. Taxonomy (NCBI): domain Eukaryota; kingdom Viridiplantae; phylum Streptophyta; class Magnoliopsida; order Fabales; family Fabaceae; genus Lupinus; species Lupinus angustifolius. Next base: position 14,690,714 of record NC_032023.1, read on the forward strand.
CTTAGTGAGAAAAACCATCTCACTTGGAGCCAATTTATGGTCTCTGTTCTAAGATCCAACAGAGCCATAAGGTTCATTCACCCCACTGATATCCCACCCAAATTCATATCTGATTTTGACAGCATTCACCACCACATCAATCCTACATTCCTCAGTTGGAAAGTGCAGGATCAGACTGTTTTTGCCTGGATTCTCAACTCCATTTCTGATTCCCTACACACAAGAGTTATTGGGTGTACAGATCTTATCAATTGTGGGCTGAACTTCACACTTTTGCAATGCTCACACCAAAGCTAGAAACAGACAACTCAAGACTCAACTACACACAATTTCTCAAATCAACAACAACATTTCAGAATATTTTTTCAAAATCAAAGCTATAACTGATTCACTTGCATCTATAGGAACCCCTATATCAATTGCAGAGCACATAGACTACATCCTTGATGGATTAAGTGAAGAATTCCAACCTGTCATCACAACTATTGAATGCCAAACTGATTCACCCTCTATCAATGAGCTTGAACAATTCTTCTTGACCTTTGAATCAAGACTCATCAAGAACAAGCACAAAGCAGTCTCTAATACTTTGTCAGCCAACATAGCCACCATTCCAACCCCACACCAAGCTACTGAATCTGTTCTTAATCCTAGACACTTTAACCCCACCTATCCACCATCAACATCTCCTCCCAGCCACATATATGACTCAATTCCCCCTTCATTTAATGATGGATCAAGAGGGGGACGTTCAAACAGAAGAAATGACAGATTAAATAGGGGTAGCAGACCCTGTAGCAGGTCGGCAACAACTTCTTCTGCACCCACTGCAACAGACCTGGTTATGATATAACATAGTGTTATTTTGCCCCATACAACATACCCAACCCTTATCCAGCCTACCCCTACCCATATCCTTCCTCTCATTTTACTAATTCTCAACCCAACTATCCTAGAGGATCAAGACATGACCACAACCCCTCCAAATCAAACAACTCCTACATTGGCCATAATTATTCCATTCCCACTCACCATACTATCCCTACTGTAACCAATATTCTATGCCTACCCACAAACCTCCTTTCCCATCCTATCCCTTTAATGGCCCTCAATATCAACATCCATCTGGCTACCCTTCCTATGCCATGAATGCAAGCACTAGAGACTCTGATTCAAAGTACTCTCTATGGCTCCTAGATTCAAGTGCTACCAACCACATCACCTCTGACCCTGCTCTTGTTCATCACACTGCAGAACAGTTTGGTCTAGAACACTTATATATGGGTAATGGCACTAAAGAACCCATTTGTTGTAGTGAAACCACCACACTTTCTTCTCCCTTAAATCCTCACATCTCTCTATCTTTACAAAATCTTCTTCTTGTGCCCACTATTACTAAAAATTTAATTAGTGTCTCTCAATTTGCCAAAGATAACAATTGTTACTTTAAATTTCACCCTAATGAGTGTTTTGTGAAATCACAGGGTTCTAATACCATTCTTCTTAAAGGTTCAATCACCTCATAAGGCCTCTATGCTTTCCAGAGTCTATTCTCACAAAAGTCAGCATGTTATGCTTCCATTCCCAACTCAAATGGCCAGTTCAAATCAACTGCCTTAGATAGTCTAACATCTACAAATTGTTCTACCCAATTTTTGTGGCATTGTAGACTAGGATGTGCCCACACAACTACTGTAACCAATATTCTATCCCTTTGTAAAATCCCTTACTCAAATAAAAATGCCTCTGATTTTTGTAATGTCTGCTGCTATGGTAAGTCTCATAGAATTCACTCCCCTAATTCCATTACTTGTTATTCTAATTCCTTTGATTTGCTTTATCTAGATTTATGGGGACCTGCACCAGTTCTTTCTGAATCTGGTTTTAAACTATCTGTCCATAGTTGATGCCAGAACTAGACATACTTGGATATTCCTACTAAAACAAAAATCTGAGACCTTAACCATCTTTAAACATTTTATCAAATTGGTTCAAACTCAATTTAATAAAACCATTAAAGTTATTCAAACTGATGGGGGGTGAGTTTAGACCTTTTACATCCTATCTCTCTATATTAGGCATTTCACATAGACTATCATGCCCTCATACTCATCATCAACAAGAAATAGTAGAGAGAAAGCACAGGGACATAGTTGAAACAAGATTAACCTTGTTGGCCCATGCTGGATTACCTCTCACCTTTTGGGAATATGCCTTTACTACTGCTGTGTTTCTAATTAATAGACTTCCCTCTACCACCCTCAACAACAAATCTCCTTATTACCTCCTGTTTGGAACTAATCCTGATTCATCTCTCTTACTAGTACCTACCAACTGTTTGTCTTAGTCTATATGGATGACATAATCATAACTGGGTCACCAAACTCTCAAATTTCTGTTCTTGTTGACAAACTAAGCACTGCCTTTGCTCTTAAAGAACTAGCAAATTTAGACTATTTTCTAGGAATTGAGGTCAAACATCTTCAAGATGGCTCTCTGTTTCTCACTCAAGCTAAGTTCATCAAAAATCTTCTTAGGAAAGCCAATATGGAATCTGCCATATCCAACATTACTCCTATGGCAACCACTTGCATGCTATCCAAAACTGAGTCAAAACTCTTTGACAACCCTACTTTGTACAGATTAGTAGTTAGAGCTCTTCAATATGCTACAATTACTAGACCTGGCTTAGCTTATAGTGTCAATAAGGTGTGTCAGTTTATGGGTAGTCCTCTTGAACAACATTGAGTTGTTGTCAAAAGGATCTTGAGATATCTACAAGGAACTCTCAATCTTGGCATACATCTCAAAGTTGTTGTTTCAGCTTCCTCTCTTCCTATTACTCTAACAACTCTATGTGATGCGGATTGGGCTACTAATTTTGATGACATAAAATCTGTATCAGGGGCTTGCTTGTTTGTGGGGCCTAATCTAATCTCCAGATCTAGCACTAAGGTTGAATATAGAAGTCTTGCCCTTGCTGCTCAAGAAATGATCTAGGTTGTGTAAAATACTTAATATTCAGAAAACATAAAGGAGAGGAAATGGGAGAAACTGTGAAATTGAATCAGTTTTGATTGATTAATAATGAGCAAGCTAACCCCTTAATATAACCTAGGGAAAGCATTACAAAAGAGGAGAGTATAAGAGGTGACGTGAACAATAAGTCACCTCATCTAACTAACTAATTCTGTTACAACAAAAACAAAACAAAAAACTACATACTGATTCACTAAAACAGATTACCTGAATCAGTTCTAAAACAAGAAGATTAAGACTTTAAGTCTTATACTCTAATATACCCCCCTGAAACTTAGGGTGGCTGATTAGAGATGCTAAATCAGTCACTTTAAGTTGTTTCCTCAGTAATAGAAACCTTGCAGTGGCCAATGGTTTGGTAAGAACATCTGCTGTTTGAAACTCAGATGGAATATATTTAACTAGGAGAGTTTTGGCCTGAATTTTGTCTCTCACAAAGAAGAGATCAAGCTCTATGTGCTTGGTCCTGTTGTGGAGAATAGAATTATGTGCCATAGCTACTGTATTCAGATTATCACACAAAATCAGAGGAATTTGATGAGGAATATTGAGTTTTGAAAGACGGGACTCAACCCAAATCATCTCCTGAGCAGCTAAAGCAAGACTTTTGTATTCAACCTCTATGCTGGATCTAGACACAGTCTGCTGCTTCTTTGACCACCATGTTATGACATTTGGTCCCATAAAAAAGCAAGCCCCTGAGATGGACTTCCTATCATCAGGATCAGTGGCCCAATCTGCATCACATAGACATGTAAGAGAAACAGGAAGAAAGGGAGCAACAAAAGCTGACTTGAGATGAAGGCCATATGTAATTGTCCCTTTAAGATACCTAAGTATTCTTTTGACTGCCACTGAATGCTGATCCAGAGAATTACTCATGTACTGGCAAACTTTGTTGACACTAAAAGCTAAATCATGTCTAGTAATAGTTGCATACTGGAGTACACCAACAACTGAACTAAACAGTGAGGGATTATCAAAGGTTTTTGTTCCAGTTTTAGAGAGCTTGCAAGTGCTAGACATAGGATTAATACTAGGCTTGACATTATCCATATTAGCTTTTATAAGCAAATCTTTTGCATACTTGCTTTGAGAGAGGAAGAGAGACCCATCTGGAAGATGCTTTACCTCAATGCCTAGAAAGTAATCCAGCTTTCCTAGATTTTTTAGAGCAAAACTAGAACTGAGTTTGTTGATTAGATGAAAAACTTCTGAACTAGATGAGCCAGTGATGATGATATCATCTACATATACCAAAACAAACATCTGTTGGGACCCATAGATGAACAAAGAGTTATCACATCTGCTAATTGTAAACCCTAGTTGCATAAGAGTACCCTTGAGTTTCTCAAACCACTGCCTCTGAGCTTGCTTGAGTCCATATAAAGCTTTATGTAGCTTGCTTACAGTGGTTTTCTCTCCAACATGAAATCCAGTAGGTTGAGTCATATAAACTTCTTCATTCATCACTCCATTTAGAAAAGCATTATTTATATGTAGCTGTTGAATAGCCCAACCATAGGTTACTTTCAATGTGAGCACAATTCTAACAGTAACAGGTTTGACTACAGGCGAAAAAGTTTCATTGTAGTCAATTCCTTGTTGTTGATGATACCCCTTAGCAACCAACCTGACTTTATATTTGTTGACTGAGCCATCAGGGTTTTCTTTAACTCTGAAAAACCCACTTACACCCAATTGCCTTCTTATGAGGTTGAATTTTGGAATGGAAAAACATATTCATTGAATGTGACATGTTTAGAAATGTATAACCTTCCTTCATTGGACATACACTTGTATCCTTTGTGAACTGAGGAATACCCTAAAAAGGTGCATTCAATGGACCTATACTGAAGTTTGTGAGTATTGTAGTGTCTTAGTAGGGGAAAGCAAACACACCCAGACACTCTCAGAACACTATAATCAAGCACTTTGTCATTCAATAAAAAGAAAGGTGAGTTGTTATTTAAGGTAGGAGAAGGAAGTCAGTTGATTAAGAAAACAACAGTAGTGAAAGCATATTCCCAGAATGTTAAAGGTAGACTAGCATGAGCTAGTAGGGTTAGGCCAATTTCAACTATGTGTCTATATTTTCTCGCAACAGTGCCTTATTGATGATGTGTATGAGGACAAGAGAGTCTGTGATTTATGCCTAATGAGGTTAGAAAGGAAGTAAATGGTCTAAACTCACCCCTAGTCAGTTTGAACAGCTTTAACTACTGAATTGAACTGAATTTGTACAAGTTTGACAAAGTGCTTGAAAACAGTAAAGGTATCTGATTTTTGTTTAAGCAAATATATCAAAGTGTATTTAGTCTTAGCATCAACAATGGATAGGTAGCATTTGAACCCTGACTCAGATAAGACAGGGGCAAGCTCCCATACATCTAGATGAAGAAGATCAAAGGCTTTAGAATAAAGACTAGTAGATTTAGGAGCATGTATTCTGTGAGATTTCCCATAACAGCAAGCATTGCAAAAATCAAAGATTGTTTTACTAGAATGAGAGATTTTACTTTGAGACAACACTTTGTTTACAATGGCAGTATGAACATGACCTAATCTACAATGCCAAAGAGAGTAAGTAGAATTGTTTTGACACTAGAACTAGAACTAGAACTAGGTAGGGCAGCAGACTGGATCTTGGACTTTGATGTAGAACCAGAAGTGCAGTATGTGGACTTCTTGGAGAAGAGACTAGGGAAAGCATATAGGCCCTCTGAGGTGAGAGACTCATTTAGGAGAATAGTTTTAGAATCCTGTGATTTGACAAAACATTCATTAGGATGGAATTCAAAGAAGCAAGCATTATCCTTAGCAAATTGAGAAACACTTATTAAGTTCTTGGTAATAGTTGGAACAAGAAGTAAGTTTTTAAGGGAAAGAGAGATTTGAGGATTAAAAGGAGAGGGAAATGAAGTATGGCCAATATAAGAGATAGAAGCCTTAGTACCATTACCCTTATAGAGGTGTTCTGGACCAAATTGTTCAGTTGTCTCATGAAGCAATGCAAGATCTAAAGTAATGTGATTGGTTGAACTAGAATCTTGGAACCATATTGAATTCTTTGAGTTAGTGCCCCCAGTACTGACATGCATAGCATAAGGATGTGACTCATTCATAGCTTGAGGCTGAGCATGTGAGAAATTAGGCCTGTTGCCATAGAAAGATGACTGAGGAAGAGCAGCAGGATTATTATCATAATATGTGTTGTTACTAGGGTATTGTTGCATAGGTCTGGAAGTGTGATGATAGTAAAATGAATCTGGCCTTGGTCCCTTGGAGAACATGGGATGAGCAGGGTTAGGATATGATTGAGTACAAGAGGGGAAGTTGTTTGGATGTGAATGTGAGGGATTATAGGGAAAGCTGAGATCTTGTTGGGCATACTAACACCAATCTAAGTCATGGCCTAGACGATTTCAGTAGGACCAAAAGTAGTTATTGCCAGAACGACCTGGAGTTCTTCCTCCTCTTGAAGATCTTCCCCCTCTTCTTTCAAACCTACCCCCGCGTGATGCTCCAACCATAGGATGAGACACAGGTTCATATCTAGTGTTGGGAGCAGAAGGATAATTGTCATATCTAGGCTGTGATGATTTAGGATGAAAATTTCTTGAGTTGTTCACTGAAATTGGAGACTGACTTGGAGATGCAGCAGAAGCAACATTGGCAGATAGAGCATCTGAGATGGCCTTGTGTCTATTCTTAATGAGTCTGGATTCAAAGGTTAGAAGAAATTGCTCAAAGTCATTAATTGAGGGAGGTTCAATCTGACTCTCAATTGCAGTAATGACAGATTGAAATTCCTCACCAAGACCATGAAGAATGCAGTCAACATGCTCAACAATAGAGATAGGATTACCTATTGATGTAAATGAGTTAGTGATGACTTTGATTTTAGAGAAATATTTTGAGATAGGGGTGGATCCTTGAGAGATATTGCGAAGTTGAGCTCTTAGTTGTCTACTTCTGGCCTTGGTGTGTGCATTGCAGAACGCTTTGAGTTCCTCCCATAGTTGATAGGATGAGGTGCAGCCAAGAACTCTTGGTTGTAATGATTCAGATATAGAGTTGAGGATCCAAGAAAACACTTTTTGATCTTGTTCCTCCCAGCTAAGAAATGTAGGATTTAGAAGATGGTGTTCTCTGTCAAGATCAGAGAGAAATCTAGGAGGAACATCAGTTAGAAGGACAAATCTGAGTGCCCTATTTGATCTGAGAGCAGACACCATAAACTGACTCCAGGTGAGGTGTTTCTTCTCACTGAGTTTAGTGGTGGGAATGGGAAGAGAAAGAGAAGGAGAAATGGTTTGTAGAGGTGCAGAAGCAAGTGGTGGAGAAGATGAAGGTGTAGGATCTATGGCTGAGGCCATTAGGACGATTGATACCATGTAAAAGACTTAATAGTCAGAAAACATAAAGGAGAGGAAATGAGAGAAACTGTGAAATTGACTCAGTTTTGATTGATTAATAATGAGCAAGCTAACCTCTTTATATAACCAAGGGAAATCATTACAAAAGAGGAGAGTATAAGAGGTGACGTGAACAATAAGTCACCTCCTCTAACTAACTAATTCTGTTACAACAGAAACAAAACAAAAAACTACAAATTGATTCAGGAAAACAGATTACCTGAATCAGTTCTAAAACAAGAAGATTAAGACTTTAAGTCTTATACTCTAATAGGTTGAGTCTTTACTTTCAGAACTCAAGATCCCACATCAAATTCCTCTTATTCTATGTGATAACCTCAGTACTGTGAGAATGTCGCGCAATCCTATTCTTCACAACAGGATAAAACACATAAAACTTGATCTCTTTTTTGTAAGAGATAAGATTCAAGCCAAGTCTCTTCAAGTGAAACACATCCTTTCTGAATTTCAGACAACTGATGTGTTCACCAAGCCTTTGGCTACTGCTCGGTTTCTAAGTCTAAGAAAGCAACTTAAAGTAGTTGAGTTAGCATCCTTAGTCAACTACCCTCAGTTTCAGGGGTATATTAGAGAATAGAGTTAGTTAAGTTATGTTTCTTTCTGCTGTAGCAATTAACATATTTGTCACATGCTAATTATTATTTGACACATGCAGAACATGTTTCTTTCTACTAATTGTTGCATATTACAAAGCACTAACCGTGGATCTTTATAGAGAAGGATTTTCAAAGTAGTTAGAGTCTTCCCTTGTTAGTTTGAAATTGGTGTGCATGTGAGAATTAACAGGTTTTGCATCACTTATATGAGCCCTTTCAATGAGATCTCTAATGTATGTAGACTGAAAGAATAGTAAGGACTTATTCTTTAAGAATTTAAATTCTATGCCAAGATAATAGGCAAGATGTCCAAGCTCTTTAAGAGTAAATGTAGAAATGAGATTGTTAATGAGGTCTTTGACATGAGATAAAGATGTCCATGTTATAATAATATCATCTACATACACTAGAGCAAACAAGATGAAGAAGGGTATCCTTTACTTTCCCAAACCATTGTCTGGGACCCTGTTTGGGACAATATATAGCTTTATTAAGTTTTCACACTATAGATCAATCTTGATGTTGGAAACCAAGGAGCTGATGCATATAGACTTCCTCAGTTAGGATGCCAGTGAGAAAGGCATTATTAACATCTACTTGTTGTAGGTTAAGGCAAGGGTAAGAATAATTCTAATTGTAGTTGGCTTCGCGTGAGAAAGTTTAATTCTAGTTAGCACTATTTTTTATGAAAACCTTTTGCAACCAACAAGAGCATTATATTCCTCTTGCATAGTTGACTTCTAAATTCGATCAACTAGAATTGTCTTGGCAGATGTTGGTTCAATTTGAACCAGTAGTACTCTGGGATAAATGGCTTTAGTAATTTCCTGATTTTGATTGTTTGCACAGGATGATTGGAAATAAGATTAGAACCCGATGATGAAGCATTAGGAATTAAAGTGACACTAGAGTAGACTTAGCTGGAGAGGTTTGAATTGGCTCTGAGTTTGATGAGAAATGGGAGAGTTGAAATGTTGTGATAAAGGAACAAGAAATAGGTCTTAATTATGAACAGACGTGGGAGAATTGGGATGGTGTGAGAAAGGACTAGAAGAATTAGAAGATGAAGTGACATTTGGAACATCATTTCAAGTGTAGAAGTTAGGACTATGAAAGACTAGAACTTGTTCAGGAAAGTGAGAAGGTTTGTGTTTACTAATAGGAGACATAGAACTGGTTGGAGAATTATGATTTTCAATAGTGGATGCAAAGGGAAAGTTGTGATTGAATACAACATCTTTAGAAATAATAATTTTCTCGTGTTTGGTTATATACTTGTAACCCTAATGAGACATGGAATAACCTAAGAAGGTGCATTCGGAGAACCTAAAGTCCAATTTGTGTTTGTTAAACTTTAAAAGGTATATAATGAGGAAAACATGAACAACTAAAGACCATTATTGAAAGATTATCAGGGGTGTCACCAAACAAAAAAGTAAGAGGAGATTTATTAGCTATGATAGGGGAGGGACCTGAGAAGTCTATTGATTAAATGAACAACAATTTTAACTATATGCCGATGTTTTCTCTCAACAATACTAAAGGCGTGATCCCAAAATTTGAGGCTAGGAAACATGAGCAAGAAGAGCCAAATCAATTTCAACTATATGCCGATGTTTTCTCTCAACAATACTATTTTGATGATGAATATGGGGACAAACAATCCTATGATTAGTAGCCAACAAATGCATGGCCTAGAGTCCCCACCCCAATCACTTATTGAACTGAATGCCATGCATTGTAACAAAGGTTTTGAGAAGAGTGGTTGATTTTTGTTTTAACAAGAATATCCAAGTGTGTCTAGTGGTTGCATCCACAATAGAGAGAGAATATCTAAACTCTGATAGAATCAATAGGAGTAAGGCGCATTTTGATTCATGGAATCAGCAAAATGTAATATGTGTAATTTACCTAAAACACTTGTACAATGATTTAATACATTTTTACAACTGGCTCATGAGCATGTCCTAGACGACAATTACAAATAAAGAAAGAAGAACCAGTAGTGGAAAAATTATGTAAAAATTTATTGAATGGTAGAGTAGGTATATTGACCCCACCTAGCATATTAAGGTTTGATTTTTGTTGTTATGGAAAATGGTACATGATTAGGACTAGAAACATAGCACCATGTACATTATTTGCAGAAGCTGTAGATGAACTACAAGTGTGATTAGACAGAATATCATGAAAAGCATAGAGTCCATCTCTCATGAGAGTACCTCATAGTCAGACTTGATCAGAAGGCTATGATTTGAGAAAATAAGATTTAGGATGAAAAGCTAAGTAACAAGAATTGTCTTTGGCCACCTGAGGATCACTAAGTAAGTTTTTAGTGATTGAAGGTACAAGGAATAAATTCTTCACAGATAAGGAAACATGAGTATTAAACGAACTTTGAATTTAGAAGTGCCACTAGCGGTAATGGAGATCCCAGAACCATTACCCATGTAAATCTACTCAAAAGTTAACTATTTAGTAGGTTCTTGCACAAGAGCATGTGGTGGGTGGCTCCTATATCTGGATACGACACTGGTGTATTGGATTTAGTTTCTACATCACTAGAAGTTGCTATCATGGCATGAGGGTAAGGTGTTGGAGCTCATGAAGAAGATCCAATGTATGTGCCACCCAGTTAGAAGATGCTAGATGTCTTGAAAGGTGTGGACTAGAGAATTTGAGATCTGTCTTGGCAAATGAAGATAAGCAGTCAGAGCATAATATCCATAGATACATCAAAATGATACATCATGACCAAATTGATAGCAAAACTCACAGAAATAAGTGCCTCCCCTTGGCACAAAGCGACACCTCGATTGTGACCATGACCACCATGAACATCACCACAATAACAAGAACCTCCATTACAGTGAAAAGACGCCTTCAGCATGAAAATGAGAAAACAAAGATGAAGTGGGGCTCATTGGACTAAACTGCATGTAAGACATGATTAAAGTTGGAGAACATTATAGTGATTTCTCAGTTGTGTTCACAGATAGGGTCTCAGAAACCGATTTGTTCTGATTTCACTCAAGACAAGCTTCAAACATAAGATAGGATTGGAGAGCATTAATGGAGGGATTTGCATCTTGAAATTCTGAAGATAATCCATCCAAAATGAAGTCAACATGTGTAATTGGCGAACCTATTGAGATAAGAGTCAACTATAACCTTGATACACATGAAGTATTTAGAAATTGTACTAGATCCTTTCTCATTTGACCATAGTTGAGATAACAAATTGAGAACCCAGGAGAGGATCATTAGATCCTTAGGAACTGATCCTCTTCAGTGACAAATTGTCATGGAATCTCAGGATTGTAGAAAAACGATTAGCACGATTCGATTTGAGAACTGCTTCAGTAAACTGTTAATACACCATGAAGTTTTTCTCGCTTAACTTTGTCATTGGGAATGGTAGTGTGAGAGGAGGAGAAGATTGAATCGGAACTGCCTTAGCAGTCGGCGGAGAACCAGAATCTTTGGCAGTTGCAATTGAAGGTGACATATCATGTAAGAAGTATAATGGAAGGGAGATAGGATAGAGAGGAGAGTACTGTAACTGTTTCAGTTACAGTTTTCTTATTACGGAAACTTAACTTTACAAGTGGAGATGATTTCTATTCATAGAGATGAAAGCCAGCTAATTCAACTGTCACTAACTAACTAAATTAATGCAAACTAACTCAAATTGCACTATAACTTAGCTACACTTTACAAACTAACTATCATTGTTGTTTAAGCCTAAGGCTCTAATACAATCTAATATGTGACACATTTTCATTTTCAGTTGGTAAAGAGGTCTTGCTACCTTCCGCCAAGGATACTTTTGTCAAGGTGATTTCCTTGTTCAACAATCTTTCCTATGTCTTCATAATTTACTGCGTGTTTGAACCTAGGCTTGACAAACTGAATGCAACATAATATTTTGTAGATAATGATTATTAGGTTTTAGGATAAGTAGATGATAGGTAGATAGAAGGATGAGGTCTTTCGAATTTGAATTTTCTTTTGATCCTTTTCCCCATTATTCAAGCCTATATTATAGTAAAGAAGCTCCTGTGGTGCTTGCTTCTTGAATTTGGTTTTCTGTTTCAGTCTCCAGGCATTGCATAAGAAGTTAATGATTGGCGAAGCCATTCAGAGAGGTGGGAGAGCAGATAACATATATTGGCATGATGATCATGAAATTGTGCATGCTGTCTGGACGCTTGTTCACATGTGTGGCTCAAATGATGCAAGTGGTGTTAGAGAATTTGTGTCGGATTTCATTTCTCGGGTATTAATATTTTCTTTATGTTCTTCCCCCACTTCTTATATATATAGTCATACCTCATACGTACATAAAAAAAATGAGAACTGTGCTATGATGATCATTCTTTTAAGATAATTATTTATCTTTTGTCTTGCATATCCTAATTGTATTTTATTCGGTTAGTGGTTTTGACTCCAGCATCACTCTCAGCACAAAGTTATACTTTTTATAGTTCTAAATTTTGTTATTGAACTATTAAAACGGTAGTCTGGTGCACGAGACTTCCACCTAATAGAGTTTGGGAAGGGTAGATGTATACAATACTCGCAAGTAAAGAGAATGTTTCCTAGATTTGAAAACAGCGGAAACAACAAGAGTCTCCCTGTCTTTGAATTATATGTATTTTTTAAAATAATTGCTGTAATGTAAAAATTATCTTTATTTAAACATTTTGCAAAAATTATCTTTGTTTTGTCACTGCTTTTAGAAATTTGGTTTTCTCATATCAAATTTTCACCCTCTCCCATAAATAATTGCCATTGTTTCTGCATGCTGCAGGTTGGTGCAGGGGACCCACACTCTGTTGTTTTCCATCTTCCTGGCGAAAGTAGTCATATTAGTGTTGGTAAATCTATTGATATCACCTGTGCAATGGAAACCGGTTCCAACATGGACACATGCATATCTGAAGAACTTTTGGTTGTCCTTCTGAAAATTCTAAAGAAGTACCTGATGGATGATTCTGTGAAAATTGTTGATATGGCATCACAAACACTCCGTGTAAGTGCTTCGGACTGGTAATTGGGCTTTGATAAAAAACATCAGTATTGATTAAATTATTTGTTAATATATATAATGTAAATGAAAAATCATCAGTTGCTCTTTGTATGTAAATGTAAGAATATGGAAAACTGAATATCTTATGTTTTTATTATTGATCAATAGATGATAAACATGATTATATAGAGAATTACAAAGAGAAGGAAAAAGGAAACTAAATCAATCCTAATCAGAAAAAAAATATCTATACAATTCCCTACCACCAATCCCTTGATTTCAGGGATTACAGTTTGATTCTTATCTATTTCTGATCCTAATCTGATTTGTTTGATTATTGTAATTATACACAATATTCGTGACACTCCCCCTCAAGCTGAGGAATAGACGTCTTCCATTCCTAGCTTGGCTATAATGTCATGAAAGTTTGAACTGTTCAGCCCCTTTGTTAAAACATCAGCTAATTGATGTCGTGATGGAATCTAGGACATACACACTAGGCCTTCCTCTAGTTTTTCTTTGATGAAATACCTGTCGATCTCAATGTGCTTTGTCCTATCATGTTGTATAGGATTATGAGCAATATTGATAGCTGATTTGTTGTCACAATAGAGTTTCATAGGACCTTCCAATTTAACTCTTAAATCATTTAGAATAATTTTTAGCCATAGAAGTTCACATAATCCATGAGCAATAGCTCTGAATTCTGATTCTACTGATGATCTTGCCACCACATTTTGTTTCTTGCTCTCCATGTTATTAAATTACCTCCAAGGAAAGTACAATACCCAGTAGTTGATCTTCTGTCCACTAGGGAACCCGCATAATCAACATCAGTGTAGGCTTCTAGAGCAAGAGTGTCATTCATTTTGAACATAATTCCTTTTCCTGGATTGCCTTTCAAGTAATGCAACATCCTATAAGCAGCTTGAAGATGAGGTTCTCTCGGATCATGCATGAATTGACTGATCATGCTCACTGAGTATGCTATGTCTGGCCAAGTGTGTGCAAGGTATATGAGTTTGCCAACTAATCTCTGATACATCCTCTTGTCAATCGAAGGTTCTTCTTTAGCTTCTCCCAACTTGTGATTAGAATCCATTGGAGTAGAGGTTGGCTTGCACCCAATCTTTCCTGTTTCTGCCAATAAATCAATCACATACTTCTGCTGAGATATAAAAATCCCTTGAGTGGAATATGCTACCTCAATACCAAGAAAGTACCTTAGTTTCCCCAACTCCTTTATCTCAAATTCTTGCATTAGTCTCTGCCTTAATTTATGCTTTTCTTTCTCATCATTTCCTGTCACTACAATGTCATCAACATAAACTAAAAGAACATTTACTCCCCCAGAATGTTTAATAAAGAGAGTATGGTCACCTTGACTTTGTTTATACCCAAACCCTTTCATGGCTTTTGCAAATCTCCCAAACCAGGCTCTAGGGGACTGTTTTAGTCTATAAAGAGCTTTTCGCAGTTTGCACACCTTACTTTTTGTCTCCCCTTTAAAACCTGGTGGAATGTTCATGTAGATTTCTTCACCTAAGCTACCATGAAGAAATCCATTTTTGACATCATACTGTAGGAGTTCACCAATCCCTTGATTTCAGGGATTACAGTTTGATTCTTATCTATTTCTGATCCTAATCTGATTTGTTTGATTATTGTAATTATACACAATATTCGTGACACTCCCCCTCAAGCTGAGGAATAGACGTCTTCCATTCCTAGCTTGGCTATAATGTCATGAAAGTTTGAACTGTTCAGCCCCTTTGTTAAAACATCAGCTAATTGATGTCGTGATGGAATCTAGGACATACACACTAGGCCTTCCTCTAGTTTTTCTTTGATGAAATGCCTGTCGATCTCAATGTGCTTTGTCCTATCATGTTGTATAGGATTATGAGCAATATTGATAGCTGATTTGTTGTCACAATAGAGTTTCATAGGACCTTCCAATTTAACTCTTAAATCATTTAGAATAATTTTTAGCCATAGAAGTTCACATAATCCATGAGCAATAGCTCTGAATTCTGATTCTACTGATGATCTTGCCACCACATTTTGTTTCTTGCTCTCCATGTTATTAAATTACCTCCAAGGAAAGTACAATACCTAGTAGTTGATCTTCTGGCCACTAGGGAACCTGCATAATCAACATCAGTGTAGGCTTCTAGAGCAAGAGTGTCATTCCTTTTGAACAAAATTCCTTTTCCTGGATTGCCTTTCAAGTAATGCAACATCCTATAAGCAGCTTGAAGATGAGGTTCTCTCGGATCATGCATGAATTGACTGATCATGCTCACTGAGTATGCTATGTCTGGCCGAGTGTGCACAAGGTATATGAGTTTGCCAACTAACCTCTGATACATCCTCTTGTCAACCGGAGGTTCTTCTTTAGCTTCTCCCAACTTGTGATTAGAATCCATTGGAGTAGAGGTTGGCTTGCACCCAATCTTTCCTGTGTCTGCCAATAAATCAGTCACATACTTTTGCTGAGATATGAAAATCCCTTGAATGGAATATGCTACCTCAATACCAAGAAAGTACTTTACTTTCCCCAACTCCTTTATCTCAATTTCTTGCATTAGTCTCTGCCTTAATTTATGCTTTTCTTTCTCATCATTTCCTGTCACTACAATGTCATCAACATAAACTAAAAGAACATTTACTCCCCCAGAATGTTTAATAAAGAGAGTATGGTCACCTTGACTTTGTTTATACCCAAACCCTTTCATGGCTTTTGCAAATCTCCCAAACCAGGCTCTAGGGGACTGTTTTAGTCTATAAAGAGCTTTTCGCAGTTTGCACACCTTACTTTTTGTCTCCCCTTTAAAACCGGGTGGAATGTTCATGTAGATTTCTTCATCTAAGTTACCATGAAGAAATGCAATTTTTACATCATACTATAGGAGTTGCCATTTAAAATGTGCAGCCAATGATAATAAAATTCTCACAGTGTTCATCTTAGCAACAGGGGCAAATGTCTCCTGATAATCAACTCCCTGTGTTTGAGTATACCCTTTTGCTACTAACCTTGCCTTATATCTCTCAAGGGATGCATCAGTCTTATATTTTAGTGTGAAAATTCACTTACAATCAACAATATTTTTTCCTCTAGGTTTATCAACAACCTCCCATGTTTCATTCTTTTCTAATGCATTCATCTCTTCTCTCATAGCATTTCTCCATTCTGTTTTTACAATGCTTCAGAAACAGTGTTTGGAACAACAATGGTATTTAGACTCATAATAAATTTTTTGCAAGTTGGTGATAAATGCTTGAGGGAAACATAGTTGGACAAAGGATAAACAGGTCTTTTGATGCATTCTCTATTACATTTCCTAACAGCAATAGGTAGTTCAAGGTCGTCTATTGGTTTAGGAGGTCCTTCGATAGGTTGTGATTGTAACAATGGTTCAGATCTGATTATGATCTCATTCCCAGGACTTGAGTTGAACTCTTGGACTTGCGGAACATTGGGAACTTGTAGTGGATGAGGTCTTGACTTTGATCTCATACACTTGGGCAGCATCACATGCCTTAGAGTATGTGGGACGAATGAAGTCCCAAATCTCCTTTGCTGTAGGTAGAAACATACAAGTGTCACTAATCATGGGATCCATAGAGTCCCATAACCAGGACATTATCACGGAGTCCTCTTCATCCCATGGTTCAAATGTCGGATCACCTTTTTTTAGTCCCTGTCCAAGAAGGTGGTCAAGTCTCCCTTTATCCTTGAGGTATGTGTGGACGAGTTGCGAACACTTCCAAGTAGTTCTTCCCATTGAGTCTATAAGAGTCTCGAATATTCTGCAGATCTCTGATTTTATGGGAAGTATTGGCAAGTGTTTCAGTTTCAAAAGTTGACATAGTGGCAAAAAAAAAATTGTAGTAGGAATTGCAGCAATAAAGGCTGAATTACACTGGATAGAAAAACATGAAAATATGCAGCAATGAAGGCTGCTTGAATATGTGGCAGAGACCCTAAGAAAAAACCTAGAGCTTTGATACCATGTAAGAATATGGAAAATTGAATATCTTATGTTTTTATTATTGATCAATAGATGATAAACATGATTATATAGAGAATTACGAAGAGAAGGAAACAGGAAACTAAATCAATCCTAATCAGAAAAAAAAAATATGTATACAATTCCCTATCACCAATCCCTTGATTTCAGGGATTATATTTTCATTCTTATCTATTTCTGATCATAATCTGATTTGTTTGATTATTGTAATTATACACAACACATTGTCACAGTAAATGTAAAATTTAACTTGGATATTGGTTTTATATATAGCTGTATGAATTTTGCCAAACCATTTCAGGAGTGCATTTACTTTTACTTTATGTATAGTACGTTGGAGTTTGCTTCTTTTTTGCAATCAGTGAATTGCCAAAGGTGCATTCCTTTCTTCTTAAAATATTAATTGCATCTGCTATTTGGATTTACTTACAGGGAATACTTTCAACCGAAAGAGGCCAAAGTGCTTTAGAGTCATTTGATTCTTATCAGAAATCTCTTATTGAGGTAATATGTTAATCCATGTAAAAAAGTATTTAGTTGTGGTTAACATTTTTGGTTGAAAATGTAAGTAGGAACTTCAGGATATTTTTAGTTATCATAATTATTTTAAGAGTGTAATATATATGCACTGTCAGCGTAAAAATTTATACATAGTCGGTACATTATCCACCATTAATTTGTATTACTTATATTTAATTTAATAGTCAATAATAACTAAATATGAATGGTGGGTAATGCAATGACAGTGCAAAAAAAAATTTACATTGCATATATTTGTTTCTATTATTTTAATTACTTTCATGTTAAGTTCTCCAGATTTGGGTTACATGTAAATTTTCAGTGATTCCCGTTCATCTTCCAACAATCCTTCTTTTAAAGAACTTCACCATAGAAAGTAAAAAACCTATCATGACACTTGTACGACGACCACTTCATAATTGACCTCCTTCCATGTCCTCTAACACCGAGAACAACTGAGATTTCCAGAGTAGGGCCAGAGTGCTGCTGTTAATGGCACCATAAAAGATGGTAATACAGATCCGGTAGTATCACATTTTCAGAACTAGCCCGAATCTGATGATTGCCAGCAGCATTGAACTCAGTTTGCAGGCTAGAGGAAATGCACATAATGGCTGACTTTTCTTTTTGCGAACACATCTTCTTTGCCTCGTTGAAATTAAATGACTAACATTACTTTTTTTACCCTTGAAAAGTGTAGCTCTTCGAATATAAAGAGGAAAATCTAGGTTTTTATTTTTAATTTGGATGCCGTTGGAAAATCTAGGTTTTCTATTTTTATTCTCTAATCAGCTCGGGTTACATGTTGTAGGAGATTTTAAGAACATTTAGAATAAGAACGACTAACTCATTGTTGTCAGTCAACTTGTGTCTCTCTGTACTAGAAAATAAAAGATAGGCCCAACTAAATTCCACCAAATATCCTAATAGTTTTTTCTCCAACTGGGACCTTAGATTAAGTTATATTTGAAATGATTTATTCTTTAAGTGTTAGTCTTCTGCCTTCCTTTACCCCTTTTACCTGACTATCTTCAAAATCATCAATGAATTTAGATACGAAAATCCAGTGTTAAAGGTTGTCGGGGTGATGTTGACAAACCACAAGTGTACAGTGATGTCGTCGAGTAATCAAAGTTCGTATCCCACAAGGACTAAAATATGTCCTGTTTGCTGTAACTAATTATTTTTGAACACTTTGGAAAATTGACTGTAATTGAAATTTGAGATGAGGGGAATAAAAAACAGAAAAACAATACAAACAAGTTTAATTCAAAGATTGAAAACATTTCCAGGGTAGAGGTTACCACTTTGACTTAAACCATTTATGGTTTACCACATTCTTCTACAAAATTGAAGTTGTGAAGGTGAATTTGTCCTATAATAAGAAATGATCTCTCTCGAGATACAAAAACCATGATTAATTGAAGCTTGCACTTGCTCTAGTTGTACAGTATTCAACCGAATCATTTACTTGCTCTTCTTGCCAGTCACTCAATGAAAAACCAAATTTACTCTTGAAAGCCTAAGACTACCTTTGTGAATTAGGGTTCAAGTTTGATTATTATTGGTCTGACATTCTTGTTTGCCTCTTGGTGCTTCCCCAATATGCCTATGAGGTGCAAATCTAAGGCTAGTAAACTCGCACGGGATATCTCTCTGTTGCCAACCAAATCAGAACACTTAGTAGAATGAATGTAAATCAACCATTCATCATTAATAACCATAGGGCATAGCAAATCGTAATGTTGGAATCCTTGAGGATTGACCATAATAGAATATTTCCTTGTATTACGAAGTTAAATGCTATAATGGAGTAGGGCTAGCTGTCTGATTATGTATTTATTGCATAGGAATCATTTACCCTTAAACATACGGATTAACTGTGTGTGCAATAGTTTAGGAATTTCCTTTACTAGACTTCTTATATTCTATTTAAGAGCAATTGCTCTTCTAATGAAAGTATCAGAAACAATGTTTCTGACACCTAGAAACAAGAATAACTTCTCTTGGTGGTTGAGATGATTCAATTCATCCTTATTGCCTTTCTCTCAATCACAAGCTAGACTTAACTTAAAGCTATCAAGAGATGCTTCTAAGTCTGATCACTAGGGTTTAATTTATACAAGTGACAAGTTTTGGGTCCATGCCCATGAAAAATAAAAGATACAATAGACAAATTTCTCGAAGGGTGCCAACCCACAGTCCTGCCACTATACACGGCCAGGCCGTGGATCTCCTTAGCTCATGTTGAGCTTTGGGCATTGGATGGCACATGGGTCGTGCCTCAGTATACGACTACGATACACAGCTCTGCTTTAGCACATGGGCAGGCTGTGGTTGTCTATGAAATTTTGGCCAAATTTTGCATTTGGGAGACGACCATGTATGCATACACAGGTAGGCCATGTTTCCTATCTTTACTGTCAGTTTCTTTTCTTCATTCCGACTTAATCCATGGCATGTTTGACCCATGTTTCTTAATGATGTCTGTCATTTTGTGCTTTCCATGGCTTACCTTTAAGTCCATCTCTACTCTTTTCCTATTTTTGCTTTTGTTTTCTTCCTCTGCTGTGCTTGTCATAGTGATAGAAACAACAAAATAACAATAGGACAGCACCAGAAAAATATTCTATTTATGCAGTAAACCAGAGTAAAGCATGATGTAGTATGTGTTATTGAATGAAAGGTTAACACAATGCAATAAAGAAAATCCCAGAGTCTAGGCTCCTATATCAGAGGATATTTCCTCCTATCTCCCTTTATAATATTCATTCTTTGATACCAGCTCTTACTTGCCTCACCACTCAAATACCCCTCTAACAGAATAACATGGTACATTTGCCACGTCACTAACTAACTTGCTTCTCTCTCCCCCTGGCCCCATTTTGTTTCTTCTAGAGTAAACCTTCCATACAATAGGCTTTCCCTTACTAATGTCAACTTCAATATTACCAATAGGTCCCTTAGTCAGATTAAGGTTTCTATCACATAGCTATTCTTCCACCAAACACAAGAGAACCCTCGTTTAACCTTCGCAAAATGAAATATAATAAAAACTAAACTAAAAGTCCTAATTAAATGAAGAAATGCATGCAAAAAAGTAAATATATATGCTTCAAATTCATGCTCATCAGGGTAACATAAATTTGTAGTTTTTAGTTTTTGTTGTCTCGTAGTGGAGCATATCTTATCCTCCTTTATTTTTAGATTGTAATCTTCTTAATTCTAAATGAGTTTTTTATTTTATTTATAATATTGGGGAGGGTGAGCCCTTTGTATAGTTGTAAGGCTGTTGTCTTGTGACGTGGAGGTCATAGGTTCAAATTTTGGAACTGGCCTCTCTACTTGTTGGGTAAGACTACGTTCATCTATCTTCCTTAGATCCCACCAGGTGGATACCTTGAACACTGGCTCACCCTCGTAAAAAATCTGGGGTAGCTATGAAGCCTCCATAAAATCTGGGGTAGCTATGAAGCCTCCTGAATAAACAAGCTGAAGCATTCAAATGGGCGTAGGTTTGTTAGCATAAAATTGATGAAAATACAAGCATGTGTTTTTGCATAGGTTTCAGAACTATTTTCTCTTAATTATTATTGTGTACTAATGCAGGTGCATTCGAAAGGTGTTAATATTGAACTTGTGGAAAATTTCCTTTTGGACCTGGAAAGGAAGTCTAAAGGTATCTTTGTTGGTTTCTGCACATCTCTTACATTAATGTTGTTCTGAGGGCTAGTGGAACTGGTTTGATCTCAATTGATTTTTTTCCTAGATATGTAGTTTTTGTTGACATTGTGTTGGGAATGGTTCCTTTCCTGGTGAATTGTTTTTCAAACATCAATTTAATAATTAACAGAATAAAATAACAGTTTAAATGGCTGGGACTGACCTTTGTGTCTCGTGGGGTGTTGATGCTACTGTTGCGCATGTCCAAATTCCTTTGTGGGTAAGAAGCTTGCAGTTGCAATATTGAGAGACATGGAGCAAAATTCATTGTTTCGGTTAAGTTAAAGATGGTTGATAATTGTGAGCTGAGCACTACAGCATGTACTAATATCCCTTAGCCTACACTCCAATTTAATAGATGCTAGAGGAATATATATCTTGTCCAAATATTGTGTGTTAATCAAGTTCCTGTACACTTCAATTTTGTTTTCAACGCTTTTTTAATTCATATAAATCTTTATTGGAAATTAGGAGTCAAATCACCTTTTTGTTGAATCACTAGAAGAATTCCTCCTTCTGGTTACTGAGAGATGATATCAGTAGCAGAAATTTTTATACAGTGATTCACATATTAACTGAACAGATGGAAAATACAAGAGTAGTGCAGACATTTTGAGGGGTCACACTACTCCTCTCCAAAACCTCACCTAAATATTGCTGACCCCCTCTCTCCCTATCATATTTTTATACTACTACTAACTGAATCTGCTCCCCTGCTGTGCCTGCCTGTGGGCAGGTTGTGACAATGTGAACCCACATCATTCCTACTTCTTTCTCCCCACGTTTGTCACACGAGCTTTAGTCCAGCCCCTATTTCTCATGAGCTCTAGTCTAACTTTAACACAAGATGTGTGACACTACTTAACATGGAAGATTTACGGTGTCCTGATTGTGAAGTTGTTGGTGAGTGTTTGTTGCATTTGAAAGAAGTTCTCCCAGCATTCTATTGTTTAAAGCTTTTTTTTTTATATGAAGTATTAATTGTGTGATTACTAGCTATATATGTGTTAAGGTTAAATCTCAAAACCAATTGGCTATGAGAGGAGTAACCTAACAGGTATGTAAACCTTGCCTAAGAGAAAGGGGCAGACGATGTAAAATTTACTTCCCAACATGCCCCCTCCACATAAGCTTGCTGGACTAGGTGAAGGGTTACCTTTGATCCATGACTGAAGGGCATCTTTTGGCCCCATGACAACCGGAAAGAAGTTGGGCTCTGTATCTGATATCATGTTAAGGTTCCATCTCAAAACCTAATGGCTATGAGAAAAGTAACTTAATAGGTACTTAAACCATGCCTAAGAGAACGGGGCAGACAATGTGGGACTTACTTCCCAGTAATATAGCCGTAGTACAACAGTAAAGTATTACTTTAATAATAACAAGTAATATTACAAACCAGATTTAATTAGAGTACAACGTTTATTAATTTCCAGTCAGCTAGAATTTTCTTCCTCCCCTTTATGTAATGTATAACATCAGATGTTCATCTCCTCTTATGCTCCTTAGTTTCTTATTACGCGATTAATAATCTATCTGTGTTGTGGTGATCTTTTCTCTTATTAGTGGAAGCATTTTCATTGGAGAAGTCTGATGTGTGGGTCACACATGGTAAAACTTTTGAGAAGTGGATTTGTCCATTGGTGTATTCACTTATTGTCTACTGCAATGACGTGATACTAAGGTATTATGGTCCAATCTAACTGTTTTAAATGTGTAGAGTTACAAAGTTGTGAGTTGTTAGCAACTAGCAAGCCTTTATGATGTTTTCTTTTCCGTTTTCACTTTCTCATTTTCCTAGAACATTGTACGTCCAGATTGTGTCAAGATATTGTATTGTTTAAAGCTGAAGTTGCTGAGCTTCTTTTACCAAGTATTTTTGTTAACCTTGCTGCAAGAAAGGACTTGGAGATTGATCTTCACAAATTATTTTGTCTGCAGGTTGTATTCCAGAGCTGGAAACTCTGCCTCTCCTCTCATTATTATTTTTATTATTATTATTATTTAGTTTTTTTAAAAAGCTTATTGAGTCAGTCATGTAATATTATTATATTGATAATGGCTATGTAAAGTAAAAACAACTTTTTCTTTTCTGTAAACATGTGATGAATTTTTTGTTGCATTTGTAGTTGAAGGAGCATATATTCACAGAATCGAATAAGCTGACCAAATCGATTCAAGTGGTGTTGAATTGCCTCAATGAACTTCGCATATGTAATGTCATGGAAAGATCATCTGTGTCATCAAAGCGTGGAACATCCAAGGTGAATAGAATTCAAATGTTCTATGTTCATGGGTTATATTTATCTTGTTTGTTTGTACTTTTTAGGTAACCTTTCTAGGGTGGGTCATAATTTACATCCATTGATTTATTCTAAAAGTGGTTTGTTTGGCCTTTATTTTGTTGATATGCCTAGTATGCTTCAATAATGCATATATTGCTTGCACCTTCCAGATTAGGTCCATATGTACAACAAACAAGTGAATTTTACTGTTGTCAACTGTTGATGGTGTTAGAATTGAGGTTCAGAATCGATGTGTTCTTTTCGTTCCTCCTAATTAGATGATGAGATGCTGGTGATCTTTGGATAGCTCCATCTTAATTGACTGCTATGTTAATTTCAGTATAAAAAAGTTGGGCTATAATAGTTTATGGCTTTATCTACACATTGCACACATTTCACTTACTGCCCAAGAACCACATGCCAAGTTAAGCTGTCTTCAATGTTATTTTAATATTTTGCTTTGGTGTTCAGCTAAAACAGAGGGGAAAAGTTATAACTTTGTTTTGTCATGTAGAACTCAAAACCATCAAGTTATGGCTCAAAAACCCGGTCTACTCCTGCAAAGTCAAGAGAGTCTGCTGTTGTTTCAAGTGCCTTGGCAAAGTCACCGTTCTCCTGGGAGAAAGTATCATCTTCCTTGCATTTTTTATTTCATCGAGTTCAGTGTTTCCTAAAGGTTTTAAACTATATGAAACAGTGTACTAGTTTCCTTTTGAATTTAACATTGTTTCTTTCTTTGGTTTTATCTTCCAAGGTGTATTGGCTTTCCATTGATTATCTTCTTGTCGCCAAGTCAGCAGTTGTAAGTGGCAGATTATCTTGATTTTAGTTCTCTCTTTTTCTTTCTTTGATTACCTTTATATTTTGCTCTTGTTTGATTATGTTTTTTATAAATTATGATTATTTGTTTCTTTTCACTTTTAGAGTTGTGGATCATATTTTACTTCAATGCTGTATGTGGAACATTGGTGTGAGGAGCACTTTAAAGGTATGACAGTTGGAGGTCCAGATTTCTCCCACAATGAAATGGTAAGTTATATTGAATACTTTTTATATCTTATTCTGTTTTTAAGGCTTAATTAGATTATATTTTATGTTTCACTATTTCAAATCATTTTGTTCTTATACCAGTGAACTGGACTGTTGGTTTGTAAATGTATTCAATGATGATTAATTAGATTTGTATTCATATCTGTAACTAACTAATCTTTTTATTTTATTGGTTTTCTGCACATCAGTTGCCAGATCATATTGAAGTACTTGTCTCGGCAGTCACTAGAATCAATGAACCTGATAGCTTATATGGAATCCTTCAGTCGCACAAGGTGGTCAGTATAATCCTTCTTCTTAGCAGTTTTAGATTGACAGACTTAGAGAATGAGCTTTGTCTTGGCAGCTGATATATTCTTACAATTGGGAGTAAACACACTTATATACTAGAAATAATTAGAGTTATTCCTATGCATAAATAATTGTAGCTGTTTACTAGGATAATAGTTCCAATGTTTTTTTCTATATTTCCAACTATTTTATCCTATAACTGAGTGGTGGATAGTCTGTTGTCAGGAGCATGTCAGCCTAAATTCTTAAGCTTGCTTTTAGGTGCAGAGCTGCAGGCCCAGGATTTGTTTATGTAAAGTGATTGTATATTCTGTAATTGGCTGTATTTGTAGAGTGTAGATAGCTAATTATAGTCTTTTTTACAACTGTACTACTACTAATGCTATCACTATATACTACTATAATTCACACTTATTATAAAACTTATGACTAATAATCTTAGATTGATTTGTCATGGTTGAAATATTTATGTAACATCTTGATTCTTTGATTTCCCACCCTCACAAAAAGAAAGGTTTGAATTTAATGAGAAAACCAACCGATTTTTTTTTGCACTGCAAGTAATAAAAGCACCCAAAATATATATGCTTCAATGAGCCAAAATAAATGGCTGAGTTTTGAGCTTCCAAACATAAGAAACAATGGGCTGAGGGGGCAGATTATCAGACCTTGTTATCCATGACAGCTTAATTCTTCTTTTGGATAAGAGAGTTTTGTTTCATGCTGGATTTAGGTTCAATTATGTTATTTCACTGGTATATGTTTGGGTTCTTTGCCATTCTCTCTGATTTTCTTATATATTGATTGTTGTAAATAATAGTTAACATCTCAAGTAATCACCATGGAGCATGAAGGAAACTGGGGAAAGGCCCTTGAGTATTATGACTTGCAAGTGCGATCAGGTGTCTCAATTCAGAAGGATGGCAGTGCTAGGAATTTGTCATTGGAGAAAACTGGAGCAGCAAATCTTTCATCTTTTGCAACGGAAGTAGATGAGATGAGGCAAAGTAGACCTTACAAAGGATTGATTAGATCATTGCAGCAGATTGGTTGCACACATGTGCTAGACTTGTATTGCCAAGGGTTGACATCAAGCAAGGACCAGCTCCAGCATGATTTAGAGTTTGCTGAATTGCAGTTTGAGTCTGCCTGGCGTGCTGGGAACTGGGATTTCTCCTTACCACATGTGGGAGCTAGTTTCCCTCCAACTCAGAATATTAAATATAATCATTTCAATGAAAATTTGCACAGGTATTAAATTTATTCTTATGTTGATTTTAGTGTGAACTCCATTTCTCTGTTCAATCATTTTCAGTATTAGATTTTGCTGAAATATTTACAACAACCAAGCCTTAGTATCACTAGTGAGGTTGACTACATGGATTGAATGACGCTGCAATATCGTCATAAAATCATTTTCATTGACAAAGCATTAATCTCTAAATGTTTCCTAATTATTTAATTTATAGTTTTTATTGGCCCCCTTTGCCTCTAGAAATTGCATTAACTTCCATATGATCTACTCTCCATAGTGTGGCTTCTAACGGTCGACACACATGCCCAAATTACGTAAGACGCAATTATGCCATATGTTCTACAATGTGAGCTACCCCAACTTTATCCCTAATGCATTTATTCTTATTTGAGTGTTTAGCATTTTATGTTTATCTAGGGCTGAGTCAGCTTGCTTAATGAGCAAGTTGTTACTCAGAATGCAATGTAATAATCTTCCTAGCTTGTTCTAGAAGCTTGACCATGTGTCCACTTCTATAAATAGAGGTGCATATCTATTGTATTGATAAGTTTTTCAATAATAATAAAATCAGAGTAACTGAATTATAGAAGTGGACACCTGGTCAAGCTTGTACAACAAGCTAGGAAGATTATTACATTGAATTTTGAGTAACAGCTTGCTCATTAAGCAAGCTGTCTCAGCCCTAGATAAACATAAAATGCTAAACACTATAATAATTCTTATTCCTATCTTGTCCACTGTGTCCACTCATCCAATATAAAATTCTTATTTTTAACAAGAAATCTCTTGTTCCCTTTGTAGTTTTCCTTTTTTCCAGATGAATATCAACATTAGAAAAAGATCGTTGAGGTTCAACAAGGAAATACCATATTTTCCATCTAATTAGGCTGCAATGCATTCAAAACTCCGAGTCTTCTTTTTTAATTCAGTTTGTTTTGTCTCTAATTAGTATTGTCAAATGGTGGCCTTGGCCGAAAGCGATGGTGTTTTTTGGCTAATCTTTGTTTGCTATTACGAAAAACCCTTCAAATGGCGACATCTGCCATTTGCTACTTTAGGACCTCCATGATGGTGGAGACTCATGGTGGAAAAGCCGTTGCTAATGAACATTTGGGACCCCAAGTCAAAGTTGTTGTGTCTATTTCATTTGCAAAGAAATTCGAACCCTTCTCTCATCATTGTCTTCTTCCTTTCTCTCTCTCTTGTTCATCAGACAAGATCATGAACAACACTCTTATAGTGAAACATATGCCCTAGAAGTTCCAAACAAAAGATATCGTAACTAAGCCTCTTTCTATACTGATAGGAACCAACCAATTTAAGAAAGAAATGGTAGAGAATTTAGACAAACAAGTGCATAATATTTTACTGATAGTAGAGAAAAAGTGCAGAGTACAAGATATCGAAATGGTTTATTAGTGTGATAAAAGAAAGGCAATGCAAGAGGAATAATTTCCTTCTTCCTGTGACACAGTCACCCCTAATTCTCCCAAATGATTGCCTGCCATTTACGTACCCCCTTCTGTCACAAGCCCCTTTTCTTTCTTTTCCCATATACCCTTACTCTCTTTCTTTCTTCTCTGAAATACCCTCCTAATTGGAGGCCTAACATATACAAAGTTTGCTTCACTCAAAAACCAATGGCAAGTCAGAGACTACCTCAACTTGGTTCAGATCCCTCAGTTTCAGGGGAGGTGACTAAGTGTAACAAGAGTTAGTCTTTGGTCTGTATTGTTTTGCTGAATTTTCAAATAGGTCCCTATATTTTAATATTTTTCAATTAGGTTTCTATATCTAAGTTTAAATAGATCCCTTGTAGCATAAGTTGGAGTGACTTAATTACAAAATTCTATAACTAATGGGGATTTAATTAATAATTTAATATATTGGCAGCTTAATTAAAGATATTTATAGTACATGGATCTGTTAAAAAATTAGTGAAACTATTGGGACCAAGTAATGTATTTAACCTTCAACTTATAAAAATGGTTCGTCCTATGCATGAGGCTCCCACCTAGTGGAGTATGGGAAGGATAGATGTATGCAGTCTTACCCTCGCAAGTCAAGAGACTATTTCTAGGATTTGAACCCATAACCTCCAAGTCACAAGGCAAACAACCTTACCTTGCGTTGAATCTCTTCTGAAGATATTCCCATGTTTATACATTATGGCTATTGGATGGTTTATTATTTTTCATGAATAACTTGTAATGTGAGCATAAGGTTTATCTTTCAAAATAGAATTGTTATGTAGAAGACACTGACAGACTTAGTAACTACCTTGTATTTTTTTTGTTTTAAGATGTATAGGATGTTTGTACATGGTTATTATTTAAAGATCTGTGCAGCACGCTTCAAAAGTCAATTAGGAATGAAATTCAATATGCACTATTAGAAAAATGTAATTTTTTTCTAGAGAAGTGCATCTAATTATTCTTATATGCAGTTGTTTAAGGTCACTCCAGGAGGGTGATTTGTGTGATTTCCAACTTAAACTAAGAGATTCAAAGCAGGTAATATTTGTTTCCTAAGTTCTGTTTAGTTGCTTGTGGACTTTGTGAAATTACAAATGTTTAATGTGTCATAGGAGCTTGTGTGGTCTGTTTCTCATGCAAGTGAAGAAAGCACTGAGTACATTTATCTGTCTATCATCAAACTCCAGGTACCCATTTATCCGATTTGGTTGAATTTTAATGTTTTCAGGGCAACTCTTTTACGACATTATTAATTAGTAAGCCAAGTGCTAAGATCCTTGGATTCATCTGGTTCTACCACAATGTGAGGTTAATGTTTTATTCCATCTTTAAACCAAATAGCATTGAGTGTAGTTGCCCATGAAGTTTATAAACCGAACCCCACGAAGGAATGATGGAGATGAGTTCTATCTTTGATACCATGTTAGAATAATTGGGTTGGTCACTAGCAATGTTCAATCCTACAAACTTCATGATGTAGCGTATGCTAATTATCAAAGCCCCATGTGAGTTGAGAATATGAGCCAAAGACCGCTTATACTGACTCAGACAATCCTTCACATTTTGCAAAGTTGGGGGTTCAAATACACTTTTTTTATCATTGGAGAGTGTTGGACGTAGCTTCTATTTAGAAAATCATCAGAGCAAAGTTGCATAATGTTAGAAGAAGAAGAAAAATGAAAAGAACGAGAGAAGAAGAAATAGTAACTGAATGAGAGAGAGAGAAAACTAAAATGTAACTAACTCTTTTTGTTAGTTATTGATATTTCTGAATCTTGCTTAATGAGTGCTTACTCAATCCTATTTATAGGAGAAGAGTAACACTGTTAGGACTAACAGTTTTATACAATGGGAAGCCTCTTGGCTAATTCTAATATTCTAATATACCCCCCTGAAAAGGTGCTCCCCTTTTTCAATGTTCTTACAAGAATACAAAAGAAAGAAAAGAAAAAATAGAAGAACAACAATGACTTAGATGCATTAATGACTTAGGGACAAAGCATCTGTCACTCTAAGGGACTTCCTCATTGAGATGAACTTGGATGTTGACAGAGGCTTTGTTAGAACATCTGCAATTTGATGCTCAGATGGAATATGTTTGACTTGAAGGGCCTTTGACTGGATTCTGTCTCTTACAAAGAACAGGTCTAGTTCAATGTGTTTTGTCCTGTTGTGAAGAACAGGATTGTGAGCCATAGCAACAGTGCTAAGGTTATCACAGAGAACCAAGGGAGTTTGGTATTTGTATTGTAATTCTGAGAAAAGAGACTCAATCCAAATCAATTCTTGAGTAGCAAGAGCCAAACTTCTGTACTTGACCTAGAAATGGTTTGTTGTTTCTTTGACCACCAAGTTACCACATTTGGCCCAACAAAGATGCATGCTCCTGAGATGGATTTTCTGTCATCAGGATCTGAGGCCCAGTCAGCATCACAACAGGCCATGATAGGGATAGGTAGGGAAGAAATAGCAGGTTTGATTTGTAGACCTAATAATAAAGACCCTTGTAAATATCTGAGTATTCTCTTCACTGCACTCCAGTGTTGATGTAGAGGTTTGCTCATGAATTGACAAACCTTATTGACACTGAATGCTAGATCAGGTCTAGTAACTGTTGCATATTGCAGAGCACCAACAATTGATCTGTATAGAGTAGGGTCTTCAAATTGTTCTGAACCATTCTTGGTTAACTTGCAGGAAGTTCCCATAGGTGTAGGAGTAGACTTGGCAGTGGTCATGTTAGCTCTTAGTAGAAGGTCTCTGATGTATTTGGATTGAGAGAGAAATAGAGACCCATCAACAAGGTGTTTCACTTCTATTCCAAGAAAGTAGTCAAGAGATCCTAGCTTTTTGAGAGCAAAGTTGTTGCTTAGTTTGTCAATAACTTTGTGAACTTGAGATGTAGATGAACCAGTGACTATAATGTCATCAACATAAACAAGAACAAAAACCTTATGTAGGAGTAATCTGAATAAACAAAGAATTGCCACATTTGCTGATATGAAAGCCAAGTTGAGCTAGAGTACCTTTTAGTTTTTCAAACCATTGTCTATGTGCTTGTTTTTTACCATATAGAGCTTTATGAAGCTTGCATACTGTGTTTTTGTCTCCACTGTGCAAACTAGGTGGTTGCACCATATAGACTTCTTCTTCTAGAACACCATTGAGGAAGGCATTATTAATATCTAGTTGCTCTAGGGGCCATTTGTATGTAACTGCTAGAGTAAGTAAGATTCTGATGGTAATAGGTTTGACAACTGGTGAGAATGTTTCAGTGTAATCAACCCCTGGTTTTTGATGAAACTCCTTTGCCACAAGTCTAGCTTTTACCTGTTGAAACTACCATCAGCATTTTCTTTGACTCTGAAAACCCATTTGCAACCAATAGCACGTTTGTGAGAGGGTAGAGGACCAAAAGACCATGTTCCTAGCTTGAGAAGAGCATCAAACTCATCTTGCATAGCTTGTAACCAAACTGGATCTGCAATAGCTTCCTTAACACTTGTAGGTTCTGTGTGAAGTAGAAGAGCTCTAAGCACCTCTCTAGGAACTATGGACTTGTCAATTCCAGACTTGGACCTGGTAACCATAGGATGAGTAGGAGCCATAGTGGTAACACCTTGAGGAGATGTGGAAGAGTTTGTATTATTCTGACCAGGGGAGGGAAAGGTGGTAGTAGGATTGGATATGTGGGTGTTGGTAGAAAGCTGATGTTGGTTGTTTGGTTGTTCTGTTAGACTATGACTATTAGAGGCAATGTAAGAATAGGTGGATGATAATTGAGGTGACAGTGATGACTGAAAATGAGGATTTGACTCTATGGTGTATGGGATAAATTTGTGTATGTGAGTATAGGATGAATTAGATGACTCAGATTGGGTTTTTGTTTTAGGAACAGAAGATGAATCAGTAGTAACATAAGGAAAATGTTGCTCATTAAAGATGACATCCTTAGAAATGTATAGTCTACCCTCTTTTGACAAACACTTGTATCCTTTATGTGTAGTAGAGTAGCCTAAAAAGGTGCACTCAATAGATCTTGGCTGAAGCTTGTGACTATTGTAGGGTCTAAGTAAGGGATAACAAGAGCATCCAAAGACTCTAAGAAACTTGTAGTCTGGGATTTGTTGAAAAGAAGATAGTGTGGTGATTGATTTTGTAGTGAAGGGGAGGGAAGTCTGTTAATCAGATAAACTGCAGTTGTAAAGGCATATTCCCAAAAAGACAAGGGTAGGTTAGCATGATTTAATAAGGCTAGTCCAGTTTCAACAATATGGCGATGTTTTCTTTCTACAGTTCCATGTTGATGATGGGTGTGAGGGCAAGAAACTCTACGGTTAACCCCTAGGGAGTTAAGGAATTTTGTTAAAGGTCTAAACTCACCACCTCAGTCACTTTGGATAGCTTTGATATTACTCTGAAACTGAGTTTTAATCATTGTGATAAAATGCTGGAACACATGTAAGGTATCTGACTTTTGTTTGAGTAGATAAATCCAAGAGTGTCTACTATAGGCATCTACTATAGACAAGTAATACCTAAAACCAGATTCAGAGTATGTAGGTGAAGGTCCCCATAAATCAACATACAACAAGTCAAAAGGGTTAGCATATACATTTGTGGATGATGTAGAGTGAACTTTATGAGCTTTAGCACAACAACAAGCTGAACAGAAATCTGAGGCAATTTTATTCAAGTAGGGCATATTACAGTTTTTCAAGACATTCTGAACAATTGTCTCATGGGCATGACCTAGTCTATAATGCCATAACAAAAAAGAACTAGGTTTAGTGTGATTAGAAGTAGATATTAAAGCAGAAGCTTGAGATGTAGTAGGAGATGTATATGAGTGCTTGGAAGAGGACTTGGGAACAAGGTTTGAAGAGGCATAGAGGCCCTCTGGAGTGAGAGTCCCTTGAAGGAGAACTTCATTAGAACCCTGTGATTTAACAACACAATAGTTAGGATGGAACTCAAAATAACATGAGTTATCTCTTGCAAACTGAGATACACTCGTTAGATTTTTGGTTATTGTTGGAACAAGCAGAAGATTTTGTAAGGATAAAGAAGTAGTAGAGCTAGTGGAGTTAAAGTAGGTGTTACCACTACTTGTCATAGGAGCCTTGGCTCCATTACCCATATAGATCTGGTCTGGTCCAAAGTGTTCAGTTGGCTCATGAAGAAGAGATGGATCTGAGGTCAGATGATTTGTGGCACCAGAGTCAGGGTACCACATTGAAGACCTAGAATCTTGACTGCCGGTTTCAGCATTCATAGCATAGCCCTGACCTTGGTGTTGATGAGAGTAAGGAGGTAATGGTGAATGTCCTCTGTGAAAATTTCCAGCCTGAGTATTAGTGTAGCCTTGGCCAAAACCTTGATGAGTTGCAGATGTGTAAGGTCTAGTCACTGATCCAGGAGAATAAGATCCATAAGGAGTGGATGGCCTTGAGAACATATTTGACATGGGAGGTCCATACTGAGTTTGATGATGTGGATACTTTCCATAGAAGTGAGAAGGTGTTAAAGTTCCATGATGACTATCATAAGGTGCATAATAACACCATGACACATCATGACCTGGTTTTCTGCAATAGTCACAAAAGAAACTGCCAGGACGAGTGAAATTTCTGCCAGAACGAAAACCACGTCCACCACGTTTACCAGTACGTCCACCTCGAGGATGAGAGTAAAATCCAGATTGAAAATTGCCTGAAGGTCTTGATGAGATACCAGAATAGTGAGGGGAATGCTCATGGACAGAATGAGAAGGCATGGAGACAGAAAGAGGTGATGGAGGTGGAGATTGAGCCACAACATTTGCTGAGAGAGCATCTGATACAGACTTATTTTTGTTCTTGGCTAACCTTGACTCAAAAGTGAGTAAAAATTGTTCCAAATCATGAATTGAGGGAGGATTAATCTGGCTTTCAACAGATGTAATAACATTCTGAAAATCTTCATTTAAACCATCCAGAATACAGTCAACATGTTCTTCAAGGGAGATTGGTGTTCCAATTGAAATTAGGGAATCAGTTAGGGATTTCACCTTAGAGAAGAATTCAAAAATAGTCATGGATCCTTGAGATAGAGATCTGAGTTGAGTTCGTAGTTGACGACTCCTAGCTTTTGTATGTGAGTTGCAAAACGCATGTAATTCACTCTATAACTGCCAGGAGTGAACACATCCAACTACGCGTGGATGAAGAGTTTCTGAAATCGAATTAAGAAGCCACGAAAAAACTGCTTGATCTTGTTCTTCCCACGCTAAAAAGCCAGGGTTCACTTGACGCATGTCACGATCTGAATCAGACAAGAAACGTTGAGGAACATCGCTGGAGTGAATGAAACGAAGTGCACGATTCGATTTCAAAACTGCAAGAACAAATTGGCTCTAGGTGAGGTAGTTGTGTTCCGTGAGTTTCGTATTTGGAATTTGAAGAGAAAGAACTGAAGATTGAGCTCGAAGTGGTGCGGCGGCGGAAGACGAGAGAGGTGGAGATGAAGCTTCGTGAGGAGGATCGTTAATGGCGTTGGCCATTGGTGATGATACCATGTTAGAAGAAGAAGAAAAATGAAAAGAACGAGAGAAGAAGAAATAGCAACTGAATGAGAGAGAGAGAAAACTAAAATGTAACTAACTCTTTTTGTTAGTTATTGATATTTTTGAATCTTGCTTAATGAGTGCTTACTCAATCCTATTTATAGGAGAAGAGTAACACTATTAGGGCTTTGACAATTTTATACAATGGGAAGCCTCTTGGCTAATTCTAATATTCTAATACATAATATCTAAACATGTCTATTAGCAAAACCTCAGTAAAAAGGTCATATTTTTTAACACCAAGTAAAAGCCAAATGCCTAATTTTAGTCTGAATCAAATATAATAGAACAAAGGAGAATTACGCTCTAATCTGAACTGGTTTTAGTGATATGCTCCGTACACCAGAACAAATTATGGAATTGTTCGAATACCAACAGACCATAACGGAAGTGAGACTCTGAGAGAAAACCCCAACCCTAATAGATGGTCAACACCCACCCAAAAAAATTTCTCTTCAATTCTACCAATACCTTCAAAGCTATTTATCAAGAATTAGTCCATGGATCTAGGTTTCACTCAATATTCACCAAAATGCAAAAATAAGGAGTTCCTTATAGAAAAGCAGAGTAGTGTAGGTATGGAACTGACTCTGAGCAAGCACCACACTTCACACTGTAAACAGAGAAGGAAAGTAGTGGAATAGAGAGAGAAGACAGAAACAGAAACTGTAACTTTTTTCTGTTATTTGATAATATGAATTCTCATTACATCATTACAATGAGAGATAAGTAGATAACTAACTGGTACAAAGGTTAATGATGGTAAAAGTGTACTGCAAGTGTACAGCTGTAGTAGCTAGTATAGTTCTAACTATCTCTAACTGCACTTAACTAACTTAACACTTTTACAGTAAGCTAGTCTAGTTCTATAATTACCCCCTGATACTGAGGTGCCTATTGATCTTTAGATGTCTCCTGAACGGTAGGAATTTGTTTGCAGAAAGAGGCTTGGTTAAAACATTTGCAGTCTGAAACTCTGAAGAAATGTGTTCGACTTGAATAGTTTTGGCATGAATTCTGTCTTGGACATAGAAAAGATCAAGTTCTATCTGTTTGGTTTTGTTAACAGCAGACCAATGATCTGAGAGACTGAGATAAGAACTGATAAACTTTACTAACACTGAAGGCAATATCTGGCCTAGCTACCATTGCATACTTTAGAACGCTAACAATGGATCCATAGAGAGTAGGATCTTCAAAAACAGCATTGCCATGCCTTGTCAACTGACAAGTACTGGCCATAGGTGCAATAGGGAATTCTATCCATTGCTCCTCCGGAAAGCTTGGATGACTATGGTGACAGGCATCCTACCCATTTTGGTCTAAACCATACTTGCTTCAGATAACCTGTTGTCAAGGGGATTAGGTCAAATGCCAAAGCAAAATTTATTGGACACAAGATTACCAAGAATCATTTTTCATTATTAGGATGATAATATACCTCCCAACTTATCATATAATCACTTATCTTATCTGGAGCATATAGTCAAGGAAAATACTTTTTATCTCCCATATTTTTATCTTTTTGACAGATGCTTCATCATCTTGGCATGGCATGGGATTTACGCTGGAGGACTTTTGAAGATCATAACACAAAGTTCTGTCTTCAGAAGCAAAATGTGTCTCTTGAGCCTGTGATACCTTCCATTGAACAGGTATTAAGTGTATGAATCCTGCAACTGTTTGGCAGATAATTAAATCTTGACTGCATAAAATGTATTTCAGAATTCAGATAGTGATCATTCAGTCCATCTAACTACGTCTTTTCATAGATTTTGATGTTTTTTTTTATTGTCAACTAGTTGTCGTGGCTGGATATGGATTGGTTCTCAATTTTGCAAAGGATGCAACTGCATATGAATTTGCTAGAGCCATTTATAGCATTTCGACGAGTTCTACTTCAAATTTTAAGTTGTAAAGATTGTATGCTGCAACATCTTCTGCAGTCTTCCTCCACACTTCGTAAGGTACTTTGGGAGATATAAACTCAATCCTGTGCCTCTATCATTGCCAAGCCCTTCTAAATTAATTTCAGCACATAAAGTAAGCATGTGTATCGTTTAGATTACACTACAAACTCGTGGTTCTTGTCTGAATGGGTGAGTTATAGACATAAAATTATTATTGGGTCTCCAGCTAACAACTTCTGCTTTTAGGAGAGTTGATCCTTAACAATTATAATGCTGTCATGATTCAATCTTACTTTATTTTTCTTCTATGCTCTTCTCTGTTTTACAGGGAACTAGATTCTCTCAAGCAGCTGCTGCTTTGCATGAATTTAAGTTCCTTTCTATTGAAACCAAAGGGCCATCTTCCTCCCTATATTGGCAGGGAAGGGTAAGGGAGCTACTTTGACTTTGTCTGTGTGTTTGTATATGGAGATGAAGAGTATCTGCTATTTTCCTAAATATCAGCTGTCAGAATATCATTTATTATCTTTTTAACTGTAGCACAAATTCCATGAACTACGACTTTATCTAGTGATGTGGTTGAGGAATATGATTATATATTGTTTAGAATAATTGGGTTGGGCCTATCTTCATCCCAAAAGTTAGCTCATTGCCACATTAAAATAATTGAGCCTAACTCTACCTGAAATGTTATATTTGGGGTGAGGGATGCCCAAACTTATAACGATTATATTTATCCATTGCCCATCCAATGTGGGATCTCAACACTTGACATATATCAAGCCGGACAAGCTCCATTATACTATTGTTAAAAACTATAAGTTTAAGCAACAAATTGTAGTTTGGAAAACTATTTGTGGATTGCCATTAAAATATGCTTGAATTTTAGCTTCTTGCTGATATACATTCAATAGAAATGAGTCATCAGTAGTATCAGTGCTATCCACATTTTGAAGTATACTAAGTGTTGAAGCTTCTGTATGGCAGCTTGAAGAGGCAAAGCTTTTTCGTGCTCAGGGTCAAAATGAGATGGCTATCAACCTTGCAATATATATATCACAAAATTCTCATTGTAGTGAGGAGGCTTCAGACGTATATCGGTTGATTGGGAAATGGCTGGCAGAAACCAGATCTAGCAAGTTATACGATACTCAATCTGTCTAACATTAATAGTATACTTTCTTTTTTCACCTTATTCACTGAATTCTTGTCCCTCCCTTGTTTCGGTGTAAAATTGTAGCTCAAGAACAATTTTGGAGAAGTATTTGAAACCTGCAGTCTCTGTTGCTGAAGATATGAACACTACAGACAAGAAGGCCATGGAAAGGAAATGTCAAACTAATTTTCATCTTGCGCACTATGCCGATGCTCTATTTAGAAGCCATGAAGAAAGACTTAACTCTAATGAGTGGCAAGCAGCAATGCGCTTAAGGAAGCATAAGGTACCTAATTCACTAAATCAAACAAACAGACTAGAACAATCATAGGATAAAACATTAAATGATTACTTATGAATTATGATTATGATGTTGTTGATTGCAGACCATAGAGTTGGAAGCACTCATAAAACGGTTAAGGAGTTCAACAAAGGTGTTACTTATCTTCTTTTTTGACCAGATTGGTTGTTCTTATTTGTAAAGAGAAGAGAGAAATAGAGAAAGTGGAGAGCAGATAGAAGAGAAGAAAGAGAAGAGAATTGTAACTGAATTTTGTTAGGGCAGTTACTAGTTTCCCATTATGAAAAGATACTTGTACAAAGGGTGAGTCTCTATTTATAGAGATGCACATGTGGCTAGCTTGCTCAACAAGCTAAGGCTTCCTAAACTAGATAAACTAAACCCTATTAACAGAAAGCATAACTGTTAGCTTGCTTAATAAGCCATGCTAACTCAAAACCAACATTACAATAGAAAGCCTAACTGATAACTTGCTTAGTAAGCTAAGCTAACTCAAAACTAATAGTACAATAGCAGTATTCTCTAATACTATCTGGACATGTTTTCTCTTGCAATCAATCTATATTTTTCATGCTTATTGTTTTCTATATATATTTTTACTCACAATATATATGCTCCTAAATATCGTTTTAAATCTTTTAGGGGGAGAAAACTGACTACTCCATGAAAATCCAAGAACTACATAAGCAAGTAGCTATGGACAAGGAAGAATCCCAGAAACTACAGGCATTTATTTTGTTTGATTAGTTTTTGGAAGGAGTATTTTTTTTAATTTGTGCACAAAATCACAGGGTCTGTTGAAAATAGTAAATCATGTGGTTTCTGAAATAAATTTAACTATTTCTAATTGGTAGATGCACTGCATTTTTTTTCTTCTGCTTATCTCAACCCTGTTTTTGGGGTACAATGTCAACCTTTTAATGTGGCAAATATATGTAATTTTAGCTGCCTTTCAACATCTCAGGATGACCGGGACAATCTTCTTAGTTTGGCATTGGAGGGATACAAACGTTGTTTAGTCATAGGCGACAAGTATGATGTGAGAGTGGTATGGAATTGCTCGTAGTTTCCCTTGCAACTAATGGATTCATTCATGTACATTATATGTAGGCATTGTGCACGTTACATGGTGATCTGATTTCCTTTGACTTTCTTTCAGGTATTTCGAATAGTTTCGTTGTGGTTCAGTCTTTCTTCTCGAAAAAATATTGTAAATAGCATGCTTAGCACTATTGATGAGGTATGCAGTAAATCATGGACAATAAATTAGTCTGGTTGTAAAAATATTTCCTTTTTTAGACTACTTGTGGATTTTGTATGTTGATTGCATTTGAATTATTTGTAGGTTCAATCTTTTAAATTTATACCTTTAGTGTACCAAATTGCCTCTAGAATGGGAAGCTCAAAGGATGGTCAGGGACCTCTTAATTTCCAGGTTCAGGCTTCACCAGTTTTATAAGCTTTAAATGTTTTTTCTTTTTGCGTTTCCTTTATTTAATATAAACAAGCACCATGCAGTTTGCATTGGTTTGTCTAGTGAAGAAAATGGCCATTGATCATCCATATCATACAATACTTCAAGTATGTGATTCTACATCTGTTATTGTTTTCCAGTGAATTGCTTTTTCAACTTTTTCTTTCTGGTTATATTGTTTTCCAGTGAATTGCTTTTTCATTATTGTGTTTTGCTTAGCTTCTGGCTCTGGCAAATGGTGACCGTATCAAGGGCAATCAGCGTAGTAGAAGTTCGTTTGTTGTTGATATGGACAAAAAACATGCAGCAGAAAATCTTCTAAATGAGTTGTCATCTTATCATGGAGCTATCATACGACAAGTAACATCACCCTGTTTGTTGTTTGATATTCTCTTCTTTTAGTTCTAGTTACTAATCAATATCATGAAAATGTTTGTGTTACCTTCATAGATGAAGCAAATGGTAGAGATTTATATCAAACTTGCTGAGATGGAAACAAAGAGAGAGGTGCGTAGTTATTAATGTATTTCCTATTCCATTTTTCCTTTGATCCTAAACTTGTTACAGGATAAATATCTATGATTGATATCCAAATTAATATGAATATTTTTTCTGTTTTCCACACCCCTGATTGAATTATTTATGCAGGATACCAATAAAAGGGTGACACTACCGAGGGATTTGCGTAATCTCCCAGCGCTAGAACTTGTCAGTATTTGTCTTGCTAAACTTCAATATATTCAATGACATTTTCTGGTTTATGGAATGATTGAATGATGGTATAGGCACCTTTGGTCGACTCATTGGAATAATACAGAATAGGACATGGGTTATGTTCTGTTCGATGCATATTACAAATACTACAGAACATTTAGTTAACACGTTGGTTCCATGGAAAAAGGTGGAACACAACAGAATGGAACAAGATTATAATTTTATTGACAGAAATACCCTCAACAATTTCCCTTCTCTCTTCCTATATCACAAATCTAGTTCCCTCTCTCTTCCTCCATCTTTTGATATAGAAGATTTGAAAATAACATTTCCTTACAAAATGTTAAATGTTATACTCTTGTTCATAGCATAGGAAGAGGATCTGTTTTCACTGTTTTGAATCATCTCTGTTTTCTCTTTATCGTACAAGAATTTATGCTACCATAAAGCACCACACATCAGTAGAAAGAGGATCTGTTTCTTTTCTTTTTAAATGTTTTCTTCCTCCATCTTCTTCTCTATGCATCCTCCTCTGAACTTGAACCTGAGGCATCATCCTCTGAACCTAGTATATTCAGAATGAGTTAAGGTTTAACATAGGTTATCCTTTACT
Organism: Lupinus angustifolius; assembly: GCF_001865875.1. NCBI lineage: Eukaryota > Viridiplantae > Streptophyta > Magnoliopsida > Fabales > Fabaceae > Lupinus > Lupinus angustifolius. The sequence goes on from NC_032023.1 coordinate 14,731,224, forward strand.
TAGGATGGATTATTTCTTATCATGTTTAAGCTATACTTTTTTACATATTTCCCTATATCTGAATGATTTTAGTCCTTGTAACTTGTCATCTAATTCAGTCATAATAATCAGCTTTTTATCCTTACAATGTCTCAATACTCAAAGACCATTTTCATCTTAGTTGTTGAAGGCCGACAATGAAGAGTAATCTTGTAATCATTGGCATTTTCAGAGTCACAACCACCGAAATTGATTTTTTTTGGATTTAATTTCTTCATGTTAACATGTATTTTCATTACTTTTTAATAACAATTTATCATGTGTATTATTATTATCCTTCCCCATCAATGCCATTTGAATATGTAGCATTACAATATTAGCATGTAAGGTTGCTGGCCTTTCACACTAGCTGTCATCTGCTGTAAAGTTAATTTGGTCTCCACAGTGTTCTAGAACTAAAAGACGCAGCCATATGTACCTAAACCCTTTAGATTCAGTTAAGAATCATAGTTCTCACTTTCTGATTTTCTAATCTCTTTCTCTCTTTTTATTACTCTTATTTCCTTAATTTTATCACATTTTCCTTGCTTTATCAGACATCTTGAATTCTATAAATGCATCGAATTTTTAGTCTTTCCTGACTTATGTGACACTATATTATTTGATACTAATAAAACCTCATGCATTTTCTCATCTGTTTGTCTTCAATACATTAAACTTTCATTAATTTTTCTTTATTGATCACTTTCTAAGGGACACTTGTTGAAAGTTACTCTCATTGGTCGTAACTTTTATATATAGCATAGATATTTGTGTTACCTCAACAGAAGGTATTAATTTATATCCATTATTTTCTTGCATATGTTTTCTTGTCAAGCAGTATATGCATTTCCTATCAACTTTTGGTTATAACATTTATATACACTGTCTATATGTTGTACACCTGATATTAATATTTGGTGTGCTAAATTTTGCCATGTCTTCCCTTTTTTTAGCTACTTTCTTTGATAACCTGTTTTCTTTGCATTTGCTTTGGACATTTAGGTGCCTGTAGTGACAGCTCCTGTTTCAGTTGATCCAGGTTGTCAGTATAATGAAGGAACTTTTCCTTATTTCAAAGGATTGGCAGATTCAGTTATGTATGTCTCAATCATTAGTAGCATTTAGAGACAGTTCTCTTACATAGCAATACATGATGCTTAATTCTACTTTATGTTGGTTTGAGGTACAGGATAATGAACGGTATAAATGCCCCAAAAGTGGTTGAATGCTTGGGTTCAGATGGTTGTAGATATCGGCAACTTGCAAAATCTGGAAATGATGATCTAAGACAGGATGCCGTACGAATTCTGTTACCTTTATGAACCCCATTTTTTATATCAATTGTAATATTATTAAAATCTGAGTTGACAATTCATGTTTTCTGCGCGCAAGGGGCTGAGGGTATTTGTAAGCAAGCTGCTCTACCAAAGAACACTGGTCCCTTGAAATACTTTTTGTGGGGCGGGCCTAACTGTATCATTCCATTGCCTAAGGGATTAGTCTCACACTCTTGAAAGGTGTGGGGTTACCCTGGGAGATCTCCCAAAAAACTGATACCTTTAATCTGGCTAGCTAACTCGTGGTTTGTCCAAGATAACTTTTAGTATATATTAGTCACAGCATAAAGAAGTTATTTCTTTCTTTGATAGGATCACAATTTTTTTCGCCACGAGGGAAAATACATATTTTGTGATCTTAACTGCCCTTGTGTGCATCATAACACTGAAAGTTAACCTTTTCAATTATTGATAGGTAATGGAACAATTCTTTGGTTTAGTAAACACATTCCTGAGGAACCATCAAGATACCTGGAAAAGAAGGCTGGGAGTACGCACTTACAAGGTATATTCTGCGTTTTTAATGTTATTGGTCTCTGTTTCTGGTTATTGGGTGGTAACTGGTAACAAGCCATGTGTAATATATGTTTTTAGTAAACAGTTTTATGGTAATTTGCTCCTATGCAGTGCCATAAACAATGGAAAACGGAAAGGAACCCGAGATGATGCTTTCGTTTTTCTTTTTTCACTTATGCTTCTTTGTTAAAATTTCTCTACAATCGAATATGCTTTTGCAGCAGGGTCCTGTTCTCAGGATTGCTTTTTCTTAATTCTTGCTTAGGACTTGAAAAGTTGCATCCTGAAAATCTATGATATATGCATCAGAACTCAAAATACATGCGAAGGGAAGTAAAAAAGCACCGAATTTATTCCTTTGTTGGCTGGAAGCATTTATATTTCACAACGCTAAGTACTTATACTTTGCAATTAGAATGCAAAATACTTTTGCTTCCATTGTATTTAGAAAATGCAAACTTCCCCCTTAATGTAAGCAAGGGTTAGCATTTCTGTTCATAACATACAGTACTTGTTCTTTTCTTTCACCATGAAAGCACTTTGATGCTACTTTATTTGAGAAGTGCAAACTTCCCATTTTCTTACATATTACTGAGGGTTAGCATTTCCATATACATTGTCTCTTCTCTAATCATATTTTTTCTTTCTCGTTTATTTTACAAATTGTTCATCTTTAACATTTTTGCTTGGTTGACCTCGTGGTGATGCATATGCGTTTTGTAGTTTCTTGTATGAAATAATAGTATACTAGGAACATTTTGCTTTCCTATGGTGGTGTATAATAATACTTTCTATAGTTATGGCAGAAAGAGATTGGACTTTTTAAATGGTTGAGGTTTATTTTTTGATGAAATAGGTTGTTCCTTTTACTCCAAGTGCTGGTGTTCTTGAATGGGTTAATGGCACTCTTCCTCTAGGTGAATATCTTATAGGAAGGTCAGTTGAAGAAAGATGTTTTACTGCAAAGTTTCTTGTTCAGTTCAATTATAAAGTGATAGCTCATCCTTGAACTTCAGCCTAAGAAATGGAGGTGCTCATGGCCGCTATGGAATCGGGGATTGGTCATTTCTCAAATGCCGAGAGCACATGGCAAATGTAAGAAAATAATATAATATTGATGTAGCTTGGTAAACATGAGCATCGAAAAACATGAAATCATCGTCAACAAAATAGCAACAAATATGTAGAAACAATTAATATCAGAGATTAAAAGAATAGAATACAAATTCAGAGGATGTTATCCTAAAGAAATAAAATAAGAACTGCACAAAGCGAATTTGTATCTTTGCCCTGTCTCTTCATGTCCAATATAGAAACCTCTCTAAATTAGGAATTAGTTGTGCACCATTTTGATGCTAAGAAAACCATTATATTCTTCAAAAGATGTAGAGGGATTATAGCTTTGTTTTATGTATTCTTTCCCCTCTTATTTTTATTATTCTGTTTTCTCCATTTTCATTTATTGATGATAAGGGAGTGTAATAATACTGGTAAAAGAATGCACAAAGAAATGAGAAGAAACAGTACAAAATCGATTCGGAATCAATTCGATTCTGAATACTAATACCTCTTTTATTGAATGCAAGAATTGGAGAAGAATACAATGATGAACCCTAATTGATTCCTTGAATCAATTCCATGTTACAAGGTTGATTCCCTGAATCAATTCCCCCTTTCTACACAATACTCCAAAACTACCCACACTAACCCCCCTAACTCCTATTTATACATTTCCTTTTACCATCCTAACCCCTACGGCAGTTACTTAACAGCTCTAAGGCTTATTCACATGCTGCCATGTGGGCTAGTAGCTGCCATGTGGCCTTCTTTGATGCACCCTTGTGATGGGTGGTCTCTCCCACACCCTATCAATACCCCTCCTAGAAGAACCATGTCCTAAAGGGAAATTGAGGAAAAGTTTCTTGCATTTGCGCCGCCAACTCCCATGAATTTTTACACTCCGGCAAACCCTCCCATTGCACCAACACCTTAACATTTTCACTAGGATCCCTACGGTGTTGTAAGAGCCGGTTGAACCTTCAATTCCAACTCCTCAGACAACATCATTGGAAGAGGTTGAGACTGTTGAGTCGGTTTCAAAACCTTTTTCAACAAAGAAACATGGAACACGGGGTGGATCCGTGTATGATCAGATAATGCCAACCGGCCCAATGCGCTCCAAAATCCGATACGGCCCATAAAACTTAGCCGACAACTTGGCCGAAGGTCTTGAAGCTAGAGTCTTCAACCTATACAGTTGAAGTTTCAAGAACACCCAATCTCCCACCTCAAATTTAACCTCACATCTATGTTTATCTGTCTGAGCCTTCATCAAATCTTGGGCACATAACAGATTCTGCCTCAATTCTTAAATAACCTCATCTCAGGCAACCAAGAGTTGATTCACTTACTCAACCTTTGATGTAAAAGTACACCCCTTAATCAAAACTAGAGGATCCCTTCCATATAAAGCTTTGAAAGGAGTTATCCCTGTAGAAACGTTGTAAGTAGTGTTAAACCAAAACTCAGCCCTCGAAAGCCATTCTACCCATTTCTTTGGCTTAGGCCCCACAAAGCATTGGAGATACGTTTCCAAACTGCGATTAACCACCTTGGTTTGCCCATCTGTTTGAGGATGGTAAGCTGCACTGTACTTCAAACGAGTACCTACCAATCAAAATAGCTCCTGCCAGAAATGGGTCAAACCTGATCACGATCAGAAACTATCAATGATGGAAATCCATGTAGCCTTACCACTTCTCTCACAAACACATACTCTATATCCTTAGCCGAATAGGGATGTCCAAGAGGATAAAAGTAGGCATATTTTGTAAGTCGATCCACCACTGCAAAAATAGTATCCTGGCCACTAGACCGCGGCAATCCATATATGAAATCCATAGAAATATCCTGCCATACCTAAGTGGGAATAGGTAACGGCTGCAAAACTCCTCCAGGTGCCAAAGTGGAATACTTCTGGCGTTGACACACATCACAAGCCTCGACATACTGCTTCACATGACTACGCATGCCGTCCCAATAGAAGAAGCTAGAAACCCGCTTATATGTGCGGAAGAACCAAGTCTTCTCAACATCTTCGCTTTGCATCCGAATCTGATGATATCCCGACTTCAAGTCCAATTTGGTGAAGATGGTGGTCCCCCAATCTCATCCAATAATTCCTCAATAATCGGAATAGAGAATTTGTTGGGTATGGTCACCTTGTTTAAGGCTCTATAATCTCCCTAACCAAGCCTTCGATCTCTGCTTTCTGATAGTGCGGATACTTGTAAGGTCTAACATTAGGGATGGTTGCCCCTTCAATCATATGTATGGCGTGATCATGCCTTCGGACGCGTGGAAGGTCGGTAGAATCCGTGAATAACTCATCAAAGTCTTCGAGCAATTGCAACATTCGGATCGAATTGCTCTCAACCACCTCCCTTTCTTGACTTGATGATTCACACTGCATGATTAACCCTTCACCCTCGGCTCGGAGTACCTGCAACAGTGCACATATGAAAGTTCAGTTTTAGCTAATGTCGGGTTACCAGTGGTACGAATCAAATTCTGCCCTTGCTTGACTGTGAGTTCCAACTTGCCAAAATCAGCTTGAACCTCATCCAATCCAGATAACCAATCTAAACCCAACACCAGATCGATCCCCTTGAGAGTGAAGAGGTAAAAGTCCTGGACCACCTCCAAATTCTATATCTGGAAGGACAATTGGGCACATTTCCCTCTACATTTCACCTTATGGCCGTCTCCTACCTCCACCATGTACGAAGGAGTATCCTGGACCATCAGATTTAACTCTTTCACCACCTCATTGGCTATGAAGTTATGAGAAGTCCCACAATCAATGAGCACAACCACAGCTCTTCCCCTCAATACCTGATGTGAACCCCAAGAGGTTCACATCAATACCCCTTCTACCTTCCAGGATCGTGTAGTAGTGAAGCCAGACATGGAACACAAGGACAATCGCATATCTTGTACCAAGTCCATGGTTTCTTCCCCTACACCTTTTTCCTCTCCCTCCTCTTCCTTTCCCTCCTCTTCCTCCATAATAAGCATTCGGAATTGCCTATTTTTGCATTGGTGATCTCTAGTGTAAGGTTCGTCATATCTAAAGCATAGCCTTTTTCACGCCTGTCTCTAACCTCAGCACTGGTCAAATGCTTGAATTCTCCTCCTCTTGGCTGAACACCTTCCTCCACTGTTTTCAGTCCAAAATTTCCAGCTGTGTTACTCCCCCCAAAACTATCTTGTTTTTTATTCCACGGTTTCAGTTCTAGAGTAAGGATTGCTTCTTTGACTACCTCCACTTCGACTTGCATAACCATACGAGCCCTTCTTACTCAATATTACATTCTTTTGCTCAATCAATAGCACCTACTGTATAATTTCGGATAAATAATGTAATTCATACAATTTTACTTTGGCCCGAAGCTCCTCTTTCAATCCATTCAGAAAGATGCCTCTTGCAAACTCTTGATCAATGGTTCTCAAAGCTCCAACATACTTCTCAAAATCCTCTACAAACTCTTCTACGGAAACGGTTTGCTTGAGGGCCAATAACTGCTCAAAAGGATTCTGAATCATAGATGGTTGGAATCTTCGAACCACAACGATCTTGCAACCTTCCCAATTCGGCCTAGGGTTGCACTTTTCCCACCAATGGTACCAACTCAAAGCTTTCCCTTCAAGTGCCATAACTGTGGCTTGCATTTTCTCACCTTCCGTAAGCTCCTTGAGTTGGAAGTATCTCTCCAACTGGTGAGTCCATCAAAATGTGTCGTCGCCGAAAAGAATATCGGAATTTCCAGTTTTCTCCATTTTTCCTGCCGGAATTGGCCATCCTCTTCACGGAACTCATCTCTCTCGTGTTCAGCCCTCTCTCGTCGAAACTGGCCTTCATCCCTGCGGAAGTCATCCCTTCCGCGATCCTCTCCGCCACGTTGTTCTCCGCTGCGGAAATCCCCTCTGCCATGGCCAATTCTGCCACCGTGAACGGAACTGGCGGCGTCGTCGCCGTGATCAGCTTCGGCAGTGAAGCAATAGCGTTCCAGCTTCGCCGTCATCTCCGCTATTTGTTCTTCGTGTTTCTTCACCAAAGCTTCCGCGAATTCCAACCTCATTTGCATCTCTTCACGTTCTTCTTCTCACTCTTCTCTGGATCGTTACATGCTTCGAGTCTTCATGAATTATCGATAAAAAGGCAGCGGTTTTCAGGGCACCGGAATTGGTGCTCTGATATCAGTGATAACACCGGTAAGAGAATGCACAAAGATATGAGAAGAAACCGTACAAAATCGATTCAGAATCAATTCGATTCCGAATACTAATACCTCTTTTATTGAATGCAAGAATTGGAGAAGAATATAATGATGAACCCTAATTGATTCCCTGAATTAATTCCACGTTACAAGGTTGATTCCCTGAATCAATTCCGCCTTTCTACACAGTACTCCAAAACTACCCACACTAAACCCCCTAACTCCTATTTGTAGATTTGTGTTTACCCTCCTAACCCCTACGACAGTTACTAACTGCTCTAAGGCTTATTCACATGCTGCCACGTGGACTAGTAGCTGCCACGTGGCCTTTTTTGATACACTCTTGTGATGGGTGGTCTCTCCCGCACTCTATCAGAGTGTTTGGTTGTCCTCTCTTTCCTTTTCACTAATAGTTACAAATATATACATTGTTTTCATGTTTGTTTTCTGTTTTTAGACTGGTGAATCAAATTGTAAAAACAATTTCTTCTTTGACCATTTCCTTCTTTTCACCTTGCTCTTAGCCCGAGAAAGAGAGTGCAAAACAAAATTGAGAATATAAAAATTGACACAGCATAAATATATTATAAAGTTAGTTAAAATATATTAGTATATTACATTTTATTTTCTGATATATTGTATCGAATAGTGCTGAAGTGTGTGATTGTTTTTTATAGGAAAGGGACAAGCGCAAAGCCTTCCAGGAAGTTTGCAGTAATTTCAGGTTTTCTTATGGGCATGTATTTTAAAGGACCATGAGCACATAGTCAACTTCATAGCTTAATGAGATTGTCTTGCAGGCCTGTTATGCATTACTTTTTCTTGGAAAGGTTTTTACAACCAGCAGAGTGGTTTGAGAAGAGACTTGCATACACAAGAAGCGTTGCTGCAAGCTCTATGGCAAGTGCATTCTACTTTCAGTGCTTTCTACTTTCAGTGCATTCCTATTTTTTGTCAATATTTGGATTATTGGATCCTCCTAGTGCTCTATATTGCTGAATGGCAACTTAAAGTGTAGTGTCAATGCTCTTTATCAAGGTAAAATTAAAAGATGCCCATTGAACACAAAGTCAAATAAAAGAAGGATTAATTCGAATTAAATAATTTCTAGTGCACTTGTCTGCAGGTTTTATGTGCAATTTATTTCCCAACTTTTAACACATACATCTAGCCTTTTGATAGTGTAACATTGTCAGAATGGATATGTTTCTGTTTAGGTTGGTTATATAGTTGGACTTGGAGATCGACACGCAATGAATATTTTAGTTGATCAGGCCACTGCAGAGGTTGTTCACATAGATCTTGGTGTTGCTTTTGAACAAGGATTGATGCTCAAGACCCCGGAACGGGTATGTCCTTCATAGTCCTTGGGTCAGTCACTCATTTTCTTAAGTCGTCTTCATTGTTGATATCTTCTGTAATTGCTGGCAGGTTCCTTTTAGGCTTACAAGAGACATAATTGATGGAATGGGTGTTACTGGAGTAGAGGGGGTTTTCCGAAGATGTTGCGAGGAAACACTATCAGTAATGCGGACAAACAAAGAAGCATTGCTAACTATAGTGGAAGTAATTATACTTACTCAATTTTCTATAGTGTGAATTGAACTTTTATCTTTACATTTTTCTGTAACAGATGAATGTCCTCTCCAGGTTTTTATCCATGATCCTCTTTATAAGTGGGCTTTATCCCCTCTGAAAGCTTTGCAACGCCAAAAGGTATGTTAGACCCTTCACTTATTTTCTTGGGTGAATCGCTGAAATCAGTAAGAATTCTGAAAATGGGTAATTGAACTAAGGGAGCTGATAACCTGTGTAGAGTCCTTTTTAGATGACCCTATTCTTTATTTGGTTTCCAATGATATTGCTGCCTGAAGATTTTGAGGTTGTTCTGCAAGCAAGTTCAACTTGTAATACTTGATTGATTCACCTGCATCAACCTTTTCCCCAGGATATGGATGATGATTTGGTTACAAGTTTGGAAGATCCACAAAATGATTATGAAGGAAACAAGGATGCTGCACGCGCACTTCTACGCGTCAAGCAAAAGCTAGATGGATATGAAGAAGGTGAAATGCGTAGTGTCCATGGGCAGGTATTTGTTTAATATACATGTCAACATCCATGGGTTAGGTTTAGCTCTGCTCTAGAAGAGGGGTTTTCACCAAGTTGGCACTTATACTTGTCCAAATGGGTCTTAGCCTGTAACTGTACATTAGTTGCACACATTCACTTTCTACTATTCAAACACCAAATAAGTACATCTAGCTGAATAAAGGCTCTTCAATCACCAATTTCTAATACAGAGTTAGACCATTGTTGATTTCAACCTGAGCAAAGAAAAATGAAATCTTAATCTACATGTTTAAATATCCCATGAAAAATATATTTATGATGTTTATTTGCAGGTCCAACAACTCATCCAAGATGCAATAGATTCTGAGCGGTTGTGTCAAATGTTTCCTGGTTGGGGAGCTTGGTTATAGTGAGCTGCTCCTTCATCCATTTCAATCTTATTGTATTTTCTTCATTCTCTCTTCAAAGTCTTGTCCATCATATCAAAACTTGAATGGGATAAGTTTATAGTGAAGCACCTTCCAATTCCAATTATTTTGTAAATTCCAAATTCTGAGATTAATTCCATGAAACTGGGAAATAATGTATTTTCTATTTTCAGCTAAAATTTCTATGAATTATCAATTGCAAGTATAAAAAGTTAATGACAATATTTGATACTTATTATTTAATATATGTCACATAATTTGACGATCATGTTCATCAGCAACCAAGCTAGCATGTTTTTCAACCCAGGTTACCATGATCTTTGCAACCACAGTTCTGTCCTATTAACCTTGGTGTCACAATTTGCCATTATGGTTGTTATACTTCTCACCATTATTGTCATTTTGTCATAACCAATTCTAGGAATTAAAGTATAGATTTTTAATTGTATGTAGAAATTATTCTCACAGTCCAGATTTTATGTTTTGAACCATTATAATTCTGTTGGAATAAAATAAAATTCTAAATTATAATTTCAGATTCTAGTGTGGAAACCAACCAGTACAAGCTGGTTTTGTCAAATTGTCTTAAGATTACAGATTTTATTCAGTAATTTTCATGCATCAACCAAACACAGATTGCTATAACTGTCGTAATTCTGGGTCAGTTTAAAATAAATTACACTGAAATTAAAAAAAAATGAAAATCTCATCAAATTACGTCGTGATTGGTTCTACAAGACATCTACAATGTAAAGATTCCGAGTTAGTGGAAGGCATAATTTTAATCACATTTGCCATTATTTATTGAATCAATCTCGACTTTTTTGGATGAAAGAGTTACCTTTCTTTCCAATATTTGGTGGATGTTTCAGTGTTGATTTCCACCCTCCATTTTGGGGATTATGCAGGGGTGAGTAACACCTATCACCCAACTTGACTTAATTATGATCGAGTCCAAATAGGATTGGGTCTCTTTGGGTTTAGGGTTAAATTCAATTTTAAAGTTAAACTTAATCAATATTTAGTATTGGGTTGGGGATAAGTATGACCTGGCTGGACCTGTCTCGGACTTGTCTCTTGGACTCTTGGTTACTCGTTCATTCATGTTTTGTATGTATCTATGTTCAGTCATATACTAAGTATAACATCTTTTTGGTCAAAAATACAATTGATTCTCTATTTTTTATCATATACATATTAACAATATATATATTATTTCATATGTCAAATTACATACTCATAATATTAATAAAACTCTATCTAAAAATTGTATGCATTACATTTAACCGGGTTTAAGGTTAGGTTTGAGTACAAAAGTTGATTCAATCACATTTAGGATTAAATTAGCTTCAAGTTTAGAATCATATCAAGTTTTAAAAATCTGACCTAATAAACCTTTAAGGTTGGGTAAGGGATAAGCCTTACGCGACCTAACCTGTCCATCCTCACCTATAGAATTAAGAAATAGGGAGAGATCAACCTCAAAATAATAGTTTATATCAAATTGTCTTCTAATATATTGTAGCGAGATAGATGATTACACCACCCTTGTAGCCATACTCATTTGCCTCTATCTCACTGTCATGGAACAAGATATTCTTTTGAGATTTTTTTATTTATTTTAAGAATAAAAATATTATTTTATTATAAATAAATAAAAATATAAGTATCATTATATTTTTCTGTTTTTTTCTCTCGGTTACTGAGAGGATTCTTGCACCTATATCACCTTAAATTTTGTCCCTCCACCCCCATCGATGCACTTGAACCTCAAGAACCTTGTTGCTATAGTTAATCGATGGAAATGAAGCAAATGATGTGGGCCATAATACATGATTGATCCTTGCTCAATGCTTAATCAATCAACATTAATCAGCTGCCACCCCATGATTTGATATCATTGATTTCGACTTTGATATATTTTTTTAAATGGAAATCTTAATGAACCAAATTAATGAGCCCCATAATTCTTCCATTATATCCACCAGTTTCTTTTCACTTTTAAATTTTATCCAACGTTCTAGATACTGTGGATGTTTAAATATTTTAAATAATGTTTTATATATATTTATTTGGATGAAATATTTTTGGTATTACTAGAAATGAAAGAACAAAAAAAAAGATTGTGTATATCATTGATTAAATGAATAAATGATATTGAACGAATTGCAAAATTATAATAAAGGTCTTATATAAAAGGGAAGAAAAATAACTAACCTAACAATCAAAACTAATTAATAAATTAAAAGGTGAGTAAGTAAAACTAATTGTTAGCTCAATATAATCTTAACCCAAAATACTAAAATATATTTCAATAGGTGTAAATACATGTATAACTAGAACGCCAAATAATCTTAATTGAGTGGGTAAAAAATCAGAAGATTAGCAATGCTTCCTTTAGTGGATGGTCTTCTTGAGGATAGAAATTAGCAAATTGTGTTAATGTTTAGTGGAAGGTTTCTTTTGTCGTTAATAAAAGACTTGATCAATTGGTCTATAGGTTCTAGTGTTTAAAATAGTACCCAACATTTTAAGATTTGTTGTTAACGTGATTGTTGTTATATTTCTTTTTTAATTTGTAATAATCAATAAAAAGTTATATAATAAGTTGGGTATTTCCTGACACATGGTGTTTGTGAGACATACATGCAAATATGATTTCACAAATCTTTTCTACAATCAACAACTCCTCTTTGATTGGTACTATGATCATTGGGCAATGCTCATGGAAAATTTCCTTCTTTCGGAAGAGTATTGGTTAATAAATGAAGGTGTCACTAAGGTTGCAACTGGAACAATATTGACAAAACAAAAGAAGAGTATAATGAGCTACATATCAAAGATCTGAAGGCCAAGAGCTATCATTTTCAAGCAATGAATCGTTTTATCTTGAAGACAAATCTCAAGAAGGATACTACAAAGGATATTTGGGTCTCCATGAAGATAAAGTATCAAGAGACGAACTAAGTCAAGCAAGTTCAATTACATTCCCTACGCAAGGAATATGAAATTTTGCATATGAAGGAATGAAAAACAATAACAACCTTTTTTGCTCGAGTTCTTAGAATTTTCAATAAGATATAAGCCAAAGGTGAAAACAAACATGATAGTGATGTTGTTAAAAACATTTGCTGTATTTGATACTAAAGTTTAACTATGTTATATGTATTATAGAGGACTCAAACAACACAAATGCAATAACCATCGATGAACTCCAAAGTAAGTTGCTTTTACATGAACAACGTATGTGTCCTATTGAAGAAGAGCATGCTCTAGAAGTTACTTATGGAGATCAAGAACATGGTCGTGAAGCTCAAGGTATAGGTCATGGTAGACAAAGTCATGATCGATCAACAATAAAATGCTATAGATGCCACAAGCTTAGACATTTTCAATAGGAATGTTTATCCAAGGAGAAGGAGGCTCATTATGCTAAAAGCCAAGAATAATTGCTACTCATGATGGAGGTTGATAATACCCCACATTACTATGAAGCAATTACATGTGTGGTATGAAATCATGTTTCTCTAATCTGGATTAAAATTATTGCCATTTTGTTAAATTGTGGAACAATACTTTTATAGTTGTATTGGGCATAGGCAATATAAGATTGCAAATAAATGGTAGGGCGTGCATCATCACTATAGTGTATTGGGCATAGGCAATATAAGATTGCACATAAATGGAAGGGCGTGCATCATCACTAGAGTTTTCTACTACAAGCCAAAAACCTAACTATTATGTTTCAAGATGGAAATGCAAAGTATTTCATCATGGAAAAAATATGGCTGCTAATTGAATGTTCATTCTCAATGTTGTGATCTAAACTAAGTCAACCATATGTCTTAACATTGTTATTGAAGATCAGAGATATTTTTGGCATTGTCAGTATGGACATTTAGGTTTCAAGGGACTACAAACTCTTGTTCATAAAAAGATGGTGATTGCACTACCTTACTTGAAGTCTTCAACAAAACCACGCAGAGATTGTATAGTTGGGAAGCAACATAGAAAGTCTTTCCTTTCACATAGTACATGGAGAGCATATCACATTCTACGATTGGTTTATGCTAACATTTGCAGGCCAATTAAACCATAATCCAATAATGGAAAAATGTATTTCCTCACTTTAGTTGGTGATTCAACCAAAACACATGGGTTTATTACATCAAAACATGGGTTTGCTACATCAAAAGTTTCCAGATTCATGTTGAGAAAGAAACTAGTCATGATATCAAAGGCATATACATAAGTTGAGGATATGAGTTTATTTCTCGCTAATTCATGCAACATTATGCAGAGCATGGTGTCCAACACCAATTGGTAGTCACAAACTCTTCGCAACAGAATAGCATTGTCCAATGAAAGAACTAGATTATATTGAATCTTGCTTGAGTCATGCTTTCCAGCAAACAAGTTTGTTAAGTGTCATTTTGTGAATGAAATGTATATGATTTTGGGGCACTTAGTGTATAGTCATGATGCAAGTTGTGTACAACTTCCAAGAACTTAGTTAATTTTGTTTGTTTAGGAACTTACATGTGTTTATGTCAATTGCAGAATAAGAAACATGAAAGAGAGGAGAAAAAAGAGAAGTTTGGGGTTTTTGAACATTGTACCTCTCGCCTGAGCCACATCCTCGCCCAAGCAGGAAGAATGCCCCTCGCCCAAGCGAGGGGATTGTAGCTCAACCGACAAATGGAGGAAAAAATGCTCAAATTCATGCTTGTCCCTCGCCCAAGCGAGGGACTGTTGCTCAAGCGACAGTTGAAGAAAAAATGTCCTCCCCAAGCGAGGTGTTCATGGTTGAAAGTGGTCATTTCTCTCACTCAAGCGATAATCTCTAACTTGAGCGAGAGACCAGAAGTCTGGAATAGATATAGACAGTTACAAAATTCAAAAGGGGTTATCCAACCATTTTTCCAAGTTTTTCCACATGAATTTAGAGAGAGAAACATTGGAGAGGAGGAGAGAAGTCATGGGCACGACTTTAGATCTATAATTTCTCATGACAAGAGTGTTCTAATGGCAAGATGAGTGGCTAGTTCTGCAGTGTTGAGATTGAAAATGTAATTTTCTAACATTTGTGCTCCTGGATTTAATTCTTTAATGTATTTAGTTATTTGGTTTTGGGAAGTTTATCTCACGTTTAATACTTGAATTTACTTTACTACTGAATTCTTGATCGTAGATCCAAGTTTAACTAGGAAGTTGAACTTGGTATCGAATCTGGTTTATCTTCCTTGATCCATTACTGCTCTAGGAATGAACAATGATGTATGAATTGCTTTTACATTAAACTTAAGGCTAGATGATTGGTTAAATATCCAAGGAATTGGTATTTGGGTAATTATCTAAGGATTTTGTACTCAAGGAATTAATACAAATGATTTGAAGAAAATGTGCATCAAAATATGTAATTTCACGAGTTATGTGGAATTGAATCTAAGAATTGCAAAGGGAAAGAAAGATGAAAATTTAACTTTTACATTTTTACAACTTTATTCAAAAACCATACCAATATCAAAATATTAAATCTTGTAAATATATACTCAATCTACTTCTTCAATAATTAGTATAAATTCACTCTGCTCTCTGAGGACGATATCCTGATATTTACAAGATTTGTTACTTGAATGATACGGTTCACTTGTCGTACCAAAAATATCCAATAAGTTTTTGCTTCCTTATAATTTTTGTCCAAAAGCTGCTAGTTGGACTTTGCAAATATTAAATTGCAGGCCTACCTTTGCTGCTTAGAGTGGGATCAAAACTCTAGTTGAGTATATATTTTTTTTCGTGTTTTCAGTTGCACTAGCAATGTTCATGTTCCTGATGCTAAGAAAACCAAGCTCGATAGCAATGATTTTCCTTGTGTTTCTCTTGATATCAATGACATATCCAGAGCATATCGAATATATGACCTAGTTTCCAAATGAATTATCATTAGCATTAGCATGGATGTCATTTTTGTATATGATAAGACTTGAAATTAGAATATTATGAGTTGAAGTTGGAAGAAGAAGGAGATGTTGCTAGTAATAGTTCTAAAATTTGTGAGCCTAAAAATGTTGATCAATCTCCCTAACTTGATGATAGCGATGAGCCTAATCGTAGTATATCTTCTCTAGTATAATCACCAGCATGTTACTCATTGTAGGGCCATTGTCAATAGTCTTGGATGAATGATTTTGTTACAGATGAAGAAAGACGATGAACATGCAAATTATTTTTCTAACCTAGCCTTGTTTACATGTGATGGTGAGCGTACTTTGAGGAGGTTGTTAAAAGTGTCAAATGACAATATGCAACGAACACATAAATTGATTCCATAAAAATCAATGACACATGGGAATTTGTTTGGTCTCAAGAGGATTTACAAGACCAAGTACAATGAAGTTGGTCAAGTTAACAGATACAAGGTCCATGTAGTTGCTAAAGGGTATACACAATAACATAGCATTGACTATAACAAAGTGTTTTCTCATACCAAGGAGGGAATATATTAATTATCGGTATGTATGTTGATGATCTCATCTACACATATAATGTTCATTTAATGTTTACCTCTTTTATGAGTTCTATGAAACAAGAATTTAATATGACATGCTTCTATCTTTATATTTCCTTGAGCTTGAAATTTTGCAATTTCCCAATAGTATTTTTTATATCTCAAAATAAATATGTTTTGGAGGAATTAAAACATTTTGGCATGGATAACTCTAATTATGTGCAAAATCCTATAGTATTAGGAATCCAGATCACAAAGGAAATTGACAATGATGAGAGGGTAAAAAAAGTCTTACTACAAGAAACTTATTGGATGGCTCATGTATCTAACAAGTGCGACGTGAAATGATTCAGCATATGTTGTCAGTCTCCATATTCGTTACGTGTAGAATCCTCCAGTGAAGCATATGTAGATAGCAAAGCTAGTATTACGCTAATTTAAGGGAATAATTGATTTTAAAACAATAGAATGAACTAAATGAAATTGTAGAATACTCAGACAATGATTATGATGATGACAAAGATGATCGGAAAAACACTTATGGTTATGTTTTCATGTTAGCTCTGGAGTGGTCTCATGATGCTCAAAGAAACAACATGTGGTTTGCTTATCCATAAAAGACGCTGAAGTATGGTTACATAGAGTTCTCACAAAGTTAATTTCATTTTATTTTTTAGATGTCCAAAAATGGAATTGTAAATTTGATTTATTCTAGTAATCAATATTGAAGATATTTTAGATATTATTTTAGAAAGTTGGTTAGGTGGTTAGGAAGTTAGTAGTTATTTTGTAAAGTTTGTATTAGTTGCTTTATTTATAAGTTTTCTTTCTTCTTCTTTTTTTTCCTTTTTATAAATAAGTCATGTTGGCTTCACTTTCTAATCAATGAGAACAAGGTCAATTTCCACATTCTCTTCTTGCTCTTTGATTTCTAATATGGTATCAGAATAATGTAATTATGTTCTTCTTCTTCGGCATTTACAAGTATTGTTGGAACATGGTTTGTTAAAAACCATTAGTGAGAACTTTTGGGTGTGAAATATAAATAACACTCAAGTCTCACATAGAAGAGTTTTGAAAAAACAACTCTCAAGTCCAACATAGAATTAAGAT
Source organism: Lupinus angustifolius (assembly GCF_001865875.1). Taxonomy (NCBI): domain Eukaryota; kingdom Viridiplantae; phylum Streptophyta; class Magnoliopsida; order Fabales; family Fabaceae; genus Lupinus; species Lupinus angustifolius. Next base: position 14,748,502 of record NC_032023.1, read on the forward strand.
GTTTCTACTGCAATGACATTCGTAGATAATATTACTGGACTAAACAACTATGACATGAACAAACCATTTCGGTTTGATGGGACAAATTTCAAACGTTAGCAACATAAGATAAAAATTTTCTTCACTGTGAGAAAAGTTGCACACGTTTTGAAAATCAATGTTCTAATGCTGTTAGAGAAAGCTAGAAAAAAAAGGATAAACTAGCCATTGATACAGTTCTATGGTATGAAAATAATTACTGATGTAAGAATTTCATTCTGAAGGGGTTATCTGATGATCTCTATAATTACTACAACCCATATATGTCTGTCAAATTAATTTGGTATGCACTTGAGAAATAAAGAAATATGATATCGAGGAAGTTAAGATAAAAAATATATATATGATGTTACCACTATCTCAAGTATCATATGACTGATGATAAATCATTAGGGTCTCAATCCAATGAGATAAAGAGAATTGCTCATGAAATTATTTATGAAGGTATGCCCCTAGAATTTTTAAACTTGCAAGTAGAACCTATGAATGTATATTCATTGGGTATGATATAAACAGTATTGTGTATAAGCATTATGACCTTAACGCAAAATGATCATTTAAAAAGAAACTGAAACATATTGGTTGTAAGTGGATATTGAAAAAGAAACTGAAACATGATGGCACAGTGGATAAATACAAGGCTTGCCTTGTAGCTAAGGGTTTCAGGAAAAGAGAAAATGTAGATTTTTTCGACACATTTTCACATGTTACTAGAATAACATCCATTAGAGTACTAATATCGATCGCTGTGATACATAATTTATTAGTACATCAAATGGATGTTAAGACTGCCTTTTTAAATGGTGATTTGGAAGAAGAAATCTATATGGAACAACCTGAAGGTTTTGTAATACATGGGCAAGAAAATAAGGTCTGCAAGTTAGATAAGTTGTTGTATGGTCTTAAGTAAGCACCTAAACAGTGGCA
>NC_032023.1:14749567-14798885 GCF_001865875.1 Lupinus angustifolius
GTGTCTATGTAGACGATCTACTCATATTTGGTTCCAACATTCATGTTGTGAATAATGTGAAATCATTGTTGTGTAACAACTTTGATATGAAAGACCTTGGAGAGGCAAGTGTAATCCTTGGTATAAAAATTACTAGGTCAAAAGAAGGAATTTCTTTGGATCAATCTCACTATGTGGAAAAGATCGTAAAGAAATATAAATACTTTGACTGTAAACCTGCTAGCACTCCATATGATCCAAGTGTAAAACTTTTTAAGAACACTGGTGAACTTTTTAAGAAACGACAAATTCGTCGTAAGCACAACACCATTAGAGTGGATCATGTACGCACTGAGAATACTTAGCAGATCATTTGACGAAAGGACTAGCTAGAGAGAAAGTCCATAATGCTTCTAAGAGTATGGGACTATTGTCCTTAGAACGAGGATCACTCATGATGGTAACCCGACCTAACTGACTGCGGATCCCAAGAAATAGGTTCAATAGTTAATAACAAGTTGTGAAGTGATATGAGAATGAACATGCTATAAAATTATGAGAAGCATGATTCATGCAACATATGTAAGGATGAGTTAAACTTTTAATGAGATATATACTCCAAATAGGTTACAGGAGTACTCTTCATAGACTCACCTATGTGAATGTAGAAGTGGAGGTCGCTTCCTATGAAATTTTGGGGAATAAATTTCTAGAGCGTTCACTATACTAGGATAGACGTGCATGACCTTTAACGCGTAGACTTTACAGAATACACCTTTGAAAAGGTTGTCTGTGGTTTGATATATGAGATAGAGTTCAAGACTACGAGTCACTCAAGTAAAATCTGGATCTTATTCGCTATGCAAATGTTCAAGTCGCATGACACCTTTGTTTAAGCACAATGTTATTGAGACCACAAATATTCTCGAAAATCGTTTTTAAATTTCTAGTTGAGGATTGTTAGAACATGGTTTGTTGAAAACCATTAGTGGGAACTTTTGGGTGTAAAATATAAAAAACACTCAAGTCCCACATAGAAGAGTTTTAAAAAACAACTCTCAAGTCCCATATAGAAGAGTTTTGAAAAAACAACTCTCAAGTCCCACATAGAAGAGTTTTGGAGAAAAAAACATCTCTCAAGTTCCACAATGGAGAAATGACGAACATGAAAAAATATCATTTTATAAATAGAGGTTTTCTCTCTTCATTATAACTTGCACCAAGTTGAAGATATTTCCTCTCAACTTTTCTTTCTCCCCCCTAATACTCCGCCGACGCATTTCTGGTAACTTTCTTCCCCTTTCTTTCCGTGGCACTTAAGAATTTGCACAGACAGCCAAAGTGAGATTTCGAGAATTGACACCGGTAGTTAGTATTGTGGGTAAAGAATTGGCACAGGTAGTCAGTATTGTGGGAAGAGAATTGCCACGGGTAGCCATATTGTGGATAATTTCGAGAATTAGCACTGGTAGTCATATTGTGGTGGGTGTATTCGAGATTGGTTCTTATATTGCAGTAAGAATTCGATAATAGAGATCTGGGCTATTTTAGTTATCCTGGGGATGGCGTGATTGATAGTCTGCTTACATATTTTAAGCAGTGCCACGAAACGTCTTAAAGAGAGCGACCTGGTCGTGACTCAACCAGTAAGTATTATTTCATGTCATTTAGAATTGTTGTAAGCTACGGTGGTAACAAGTATAGAGGAGTATCACGATTCAACATATCACACCAATCAATCACTACAGAGATGGTTCCTTCACATTGTGATTTGAGGAATAAGACGGTGATTTGAGATGGATGCATTTATGTCAAACATTTGAGATGGGAATTGTAGCTCTGATTGATTTCCATCAGGATGGTCTTGAGCATTTTCATTTGATACTTTCTACAGTTGTTCTTTTCCTTCGGGAAATTTATGAATCACATTATCAATTTTTTGTTGCATCTATGTGGGATTTTCTCTTTTCTTGTTAATTTTGGCCGACATGCTAAATTAGTAAGCTCTGTTGAAGTTTGTGGTGTGGACACTAAACCATAGTTCTAGAATCGTCCTTCTTTTTCTTTCTTTTTCTTTGCCACCACAAACTCTTGGGTTCTAGAAACCATGTGCACACTCCCTCATTGAATACTTTCTTGATACTGAAGCTCATGATAATGAATATGAAATTGCAAGAATGAGACTCCTCCTAAGACCAAGGGAAACCCAAGAAGATTGTAATGTTGTAGGTTTTCATGTCCCTGTTGGGACCCGCTTGGTTGTTAACATATGGAAGATACAAGGGGATCCAAGCATTTGGAAAGACCCTTCTGCTTTTATACCTGTAATATTTCTTACAAGCCATGATGCAATTGATGTTAAAGGTCAAAACTTTTAATTTATTCCTTTTGGGTCTGATAGAAGGTCATGTCCTAACATATCATTTGTTCATCAAGTTGTACACTTAACACTTGCTCGTTTGCTTCATGCATTTGAAATTACAATTCCTTCAAATCAACTATATGATATGACTGAAAGTCTAGGGTTAATTATTCCTAAGGCAACTCCAATAGAGGTTCAAGTTCAGTTTTGGTGTCTTCAAACTATACAATTTATGATTAATTGTGATTTTGAAATCTCGTTCAAGATTAGTTTTGGTGCCTTCAAACCTTATATGATATGATCAAGGCATGTAACTTGTCAATGACACTAGATGATATATACATGATTAGAAGCTCTGTGTTTTCCATTGTGTATCTTAAACATGTTGATGACAAGAACCTCAGGAGGATTTTGGAAGCTCATGTTTTTAGCAATAAAAAGCTTGCACATTATCATGGTTCTTATCGGGATGCAGCCACAACATCACCATATATATTCTTTTCTTATCTACCACCGATTACCTCCATTTCATTCCTACTCTATTTCTTACTCTTCTCATAAACACAACATCATTAAAGTGTGTATTTTATATTAATGAAACTGCACATTAGGATTGAGATTCCGATACATTTTTCTCTCTTGCATCATTAATGGTTGGTTTGCTTCTCCATTGTGGTTAAACTCATATATAGCTTTTTCCATTGATGTTAAGAATTGGATGGTTAGCTTTTGTCCATGGTGGTTAAGGTTAGATATAGCTTCTGCTATGAATGATTAAGCGTGAGATGATATAGTTTCTGTCATGGGTGGTTAATCATTATTATTGCCTTCAAATCAAGATTCCAAGATATGAGTTAAAAAAGATTTACTCACCAACTTGAGGGGTATTGCAGATGTTTTAGAGATTATTATAGAAGTTAGTTAGGTGGTTAGAAAGTTGGTAGTTATTTTGTAAAATTTGTATTTGTTGCTTGGTTTACAAGCTTTCTTTTTCTCTTTTTCCTTACTATAAATAAGTCAATTTCTACCTTCTCTTCTTATTCTTTGATTTCTAATAGTCAAGAACAATTTGCATGTCTTATGACCGATGAAACAAGGAGTATTCTTGAAGTTGTGAAAGTCTGAAGTAAACTACAAATTTGAAGTTAAAATGAGAAGTTGGAGCTTATGGGAGGATGCAAAGGATAGAAATTATCATGTTACTTAATGTTTAGTGGACAGTTTCTTTGGTTGTTAATAAAAGATCAAATCAATTGTTATCAATTTTAGTTTTCAAATTAGTATCCCACATTTTAGGACTTGTTTGTATGTTTCTTTTTTAATTTGTAACTAAAGTGAGTATTTTCTAACAATTTTCTCCATCTTTTTAATGTTTTGATTTTTTTTATTTTGTACTAAATATCATGTCTTAAAAACTCAAGATTAAGTTATATTTTTTTCCGACAATATAATTATGGAAAATAGACAATGATTAAATAAATATATTTTAGTCAGAATCTACCAAATTAATTACATCATTTAATTATTTTAAATTTATCTGCATAACTCTCAATATCAACCTTTAAGGAATGGGAGAGTAATTAATATAGTTAGATTAGCAAAGACTTCAATCTTCAAGGCCATCAACAGATGATTTTTTTTGCAAAAAATAATATTATTTCTAATATTTTGCTAAAAAAATTAGTATCCACTTGGCGCAGTAGGTTGCTAGTTAAAATTATTTTAACATTATAAAAACTAGTGTATACAGACACTTCATGTCTGTTGGTCAATATTGCATGGTACTAGGTATTTGGTGTACTTTATATTATAATTTTGTGTGTTTATGATAATATTTAGTTTAAGGTGAGAATGTGATGAATTAATGTATTGGTGGTGGTTAATTAGGATTATATGATTTTTTTGTAAAAAATAAATAATGTGAATGGCAAAATAGGAAGTGAAAATTACACCATAGTAGAAATTACATCATGTTTTACTTTTATATGCCGTGTATAGATAGATATAGATAAGAATATTGTCTATGTAGCATAAAGGAGGACAAAGGCATTACACAATTAAACTTTTTTCTTATATAAGATTTTTGGAGTCTGTGATTTTATGTATCACTTATTATTGTTGGTCAAAAAATATTTCATTATTAAATGTTTAATTCAAATATATATTTTCAATCAATCAAAGAAAATGACACATAAAAATACATTTTTTGAAACAGTATATATGTTTAGATGCAACATACATGTAAGTTATAACTCAATTTTATCTTTTACTATAACTCTTTCCAACACAAGCAAAATTATATTCTTTGACGATGGAATTGTTGGGATATCCTCATGAGCTTTACCAAACAAGAATAAGTCATTATTTATGTCCAATATTATGTATAATTAAATCTGAATTCTACCACTCATATACACTCACTCAGGCACACTAGTATATCAGTCAAAACATTATGAGTGTGGAATAAAACTAGCTTTAAAGCGAGGTAAAAATAGTACATTATATAAATATCACTCAAAATATTTATCATTGAAAGATAAACCTTCATTACTTCTACAATTAAAGTTATGTGGTAAACATGTTTTTGCATCTTCTTTTATCGAATAGTGCTTAATCTAAGTTCTCAAACAAACATCAAATGTTTTTGAAACAAATCTCAATGACATATGTCAAAAACTTATTGCTAGCAAGTTAGCTTATTTTTCTTACTTTAAGAAAATGAGAGTAAATTAGAGTGGCATATTAAGAATTATGATGATGTGCTCTCCTTATGGTGTGTTTACTAATTAAATTTTGGAGGATAAGACACATGTCAATATAAATTTTAACTATTGAAATTCTAAATTACTTTTCATTAAATTTTAAAAATGTCAAACCGAGTCTCAAGAAAAGATCTCGTCATGCATAAGCGTATGAAGCAAATATCATATCTACTAAAAAAAATCATGTCTTCCTGTATTTAATCAATTAAGTTCCAACCAATAATATAAAATTAGAGTGTAATATTTATGTAATAATAGTATAGAAAATTATACACAAATACAATCATTATTCATTTGTATTACTTTTATTTAAGACTCAATAATGATTAAAAATGAATGATATTATGATAATATAAAAAACTTTTACAGTATCAATATATATCTTTTTCTCATAAATTATTTTTTTATAATTTTATAAATAAAAAATTAGTTAAGTGTTCATTTTGAAATAGACCGGGATACAAATTGGAACAGCGATTTCCATTCCACCGCGTGGAGGGTAAACCTTCATCCTCTTCAAATCGGAATACATGACACGTGACAATAAAACACGCTAAAATCCGTTCACATCAGAAATTATAATAATAACCGATTTATTGGGCTCACAGATTCCACTTTACCACACTTTTTGTTATTCAATTTTTTATTACTAATCAATTAATAAAAGAACAATATTGATAGAAAACTATTTTAACTAAAATAAAGTATAAATTAAAATTAATCAACTTTTATTATTTTTTACTTCTCCAAAATAATTGTTCAAATTTAAAAAAACTTTGATTACATAAAATTTCTTATGTCAAAATATTTTGTGAACTAAAAAATATTTAGCAAATATTTTTAAATAAAAGACAAAGAAACAGAAGAAAAGAATATAACCTTCTTTTATTATCAAGAAGCAAAATAAAATACATCATAAATCATCACATATGCCATACATGGTTACAACTTTGAAACCTCTATAATATTTATACATTCACACCGTAAACATTTATATACCGTTATTATATTATTTATTATTTATTTGTATTGTTTTTATTTTTAAGAATGAATGATCAATGAATATAGATGATAAATAATATAATAATTCTATAAAAAATTCTTACACTATTAGAGCATATATTTTTCCATAAAACCCATGACTAAATAATAACATTAAAATGAACCAAGCAAAGCCAAACGAAGAAGCTAAATAATTAAAAAAAGAAGAGAAAGTTTGTTGAGTTTTGTATATCTACCATAAAAGAAAATAAGACTAAGACTCCCTCCTTTATTATAGATTATGAGTATGTATATCTACTGTGGGAAGTATTATTTTGAAAGCATAAAATATATTATAATGTAAATAGAGTGAATAATTGTTATTTCATTCCTTTTTTTTTGTTTTACATAACATTTGCTTTTCTCATATCGTCTACAAGAGTATAGCTTTATTGAATTAGAAATATACTGATTAATAGATAGACAAATACTTCAAAATAAATAAAAAATGTAACTTTTAATAATATATATTATTCTTCATTGTCACATAATAAAACATAATGACAACATATAATTATATTATTATCTTTTTATTTATCATAAAATTACATTTTTATTATTGAAAATAATAATAACCCTCACTTATCTCTAAACCAATGACACAGCAGATATGTTCTTTTATAATAATATCCCAAGCTTGATCCACACTTTTTTTTATTTAAGTCAAGCTCTCTCTCTCCTTTCTCTCTAGAAAACATGAAATAAAAGTCTCATGAATATAATCAAGGTAGAAACGATGATGATGCAACAACAACATGGGAAAGCTTATAATCAAGTATCACCTTCTTCTAGTTTCACCCTCACCAACTACTCTTCTTTCGAGACCCTCTCAAATATTGCCACCAGGGTCATCAATGATCTCCGGTGGGACCCACACCATTCCACCTTCAACGATGATGACATGCTTCAGCCATGGGAAAACAACCACGACAATGCTCACGAAGCTGTAAACGACAACCACCAAAACCAAAACGGCACCACCAACAACAACAACGACGAAGAAGAGTTCGAGTTCACGTTCGTTCCTACAAACCCAAACACTTCTCTTGTTTCCGCTGATGACATTTTCTACAACGGAAAAATCAAACCAACGTACCCAATCATCAACCCCACTCTAAATGACACCGTTTCGCGAAGCAACAACACGAACAAGAACGACGATGTTGGTGAGAACATAAAACGGCGTCGTCCAGCTCTAAGGAAGCTTATGTTCGAGGAGCGAGAAACAGCGTTGTGTTTATCTTCAACCGATGAAAGCGTAGACATGGAGGGTGTTATGGAAGGAACCTATTGTGTGTGGACCCCACATTCAGTGGGAGTTAAGGAACGAAAGAAGAAGATAAACTCAACGGGCTCTGTTTCGAAACGGTGGAAGCTTCAAAACCTTGTTCTCAAGAGCAATAGTGAGGGGACGGAAGAAGTGGTGAAGATGACAAACAAGGTGGTGGATGAGGCAGCGAAGCCTAGGTCGGGGAGTGGTAACGGCGGCGCGTGGGTGAGAGTGATTAAGGAAGGAGAAGAGATGAAGAGGAAGTGGTTCGCATGAATTGGTTGGACTTTTCACACCAGTTAAATAATGTGTTTTTATTATAATTTTATTTTAGATTTAGTCAATTTCTTATATCTTGTTCTTTGATTGTTCAATCCTGTCTTTTTCTATATTGAAAGAATTATTAAGGAATATGTATTATTTGGAATCAAACTTTTAAATTTCTCTTACTTATCTATATCTATACATATATTTATTTATATTTATACTATATATAAAGCCAAAACATGGTGTAACCACCACCATGGCATAATTTATATATTCCTATTTTGCCCTTCAAAATTTTAATTTAAAAAAATCATATAATCCTATATAACCACCTCAAATATATTAACTATAAGTTGCATATATATACTACTTAATAAAGGAAAAACCTAACCTAACTTTCATGAAGTTATATTGGGTTTTCCTATTTCATATTTTATAACTTCTAATTTTATTGTATAAGTTATACTTTCATCTTTATATATACTTATACTACTAAACATTTATTTCATATTTTATAACTTCTAATTTTATTGTATAAGTTATACTTTCATCTTTATATATACTTATACTACTAAACATTTATTTCATATTTTATAACTTCTAATTTTATTTTATAACTTCTAATTTCATTTTATAACTTCTACTTTTATCTTTACTAGCATGTTGACAGGCACTATCGTGTCTGTCATCCCGCTTTCTTATTGTTTGTGATGTGTATCACTACCGGGTCTGTCAACCCAATTTCCTATCGTTTGTAATGTGTATTCTACATATAAAAGTAATTTTTTATCTAATTAATTAACATCTATTGAGTAAATCTATTGCATTGGTCATAATATATATCCATTAAATTAAAAAATAGGAATGTATGAAATATATTGCATTGGTCACAATGTAGGCAATTGAGTAAAGAGTATGTGAATATTTGACATTTAAAACATCCAGACTATACATTACAAACAATATGAAAGTGGGTTGACAGACACAACAGTACCTGTCAACACGCTAGAAAATAAAATTAAGTGAAGATATCTAAGACTCTATTCTTGATGAACACAATTGTATATGCATCATTTCTTTAAGATTGAACAATTACCTCAAACGAATATATATTCAACTGCAAATTACAATATATAATACAACTTAATATGTAGAATACACATTACAAACAATAGGAAAGCGGGTTGACACGCTAGTTATATATAAAGCTAAAACTACAAATAACTACCATAAAATAATTTTTCATATGTTAAAATTACCTTTTTGTAACCCCTATAATAATAATTATCATAAACTTCCAAATATTAATTTTATTCTTTTTCACAATACAACATTATTTTTCCAAACATTTTCTATATTTGATTAATCTTCTTATATCTTTGGTCTCTATTAAGTTTCTATGTAACATTTCTTATATTGAGTTATTTTTCTTTAAAGAATTTAACATAAAAATGATACATATCAGAAAAATAAGAATGCGGGCTGATAGGCACGAAGTTCCGGTAGACACGCTAGTTATATATAAAAGAAAAATATGATGTAATTACCACCATGATATAATTTATCTTTCATATTTGTATCTTTAACCATTTTTAATAACCTCACCTTAATTTCACAATTAAAATAAAGACAAAAAATATAATATAAAGTAAAAATGTGGCCTGACATGTATGAAGTGTTTGTCGCCACACTAGTTTATATATAAATGCAAAACATGGTGTAACTATCACCACAGTGTAATTTCACTTTCCTATTTTGCCCTTAAATTTTTTAATTTATACAAAAAACATATAATTATTTGTAACCACCACCAACATATTAATCATCTCCCTCAATTTAAGTTGAACATTATAATAAAACAAAAAATTATAATATAAAGTATCACAATGAAAAATACAATATAAAGTATATTCAATACAAAAAAGATATTCTAATTCTCCAAAATAAAATATATAAAACTTAAATATTTAACATTATAAAAGTATGAATATGGGCTGATAGACACAAACTACCTGTCACCACCCGTCATTATAATTATAGAAAATTGTTGAAAATTGTAGTAACATTATACTTTAAATACCAAGGGTGAGGATTTTGTCGAGTATCTAGAAGAAAGTTTCTAAAAAAATTAAAAATGATTTGACACTTTCATCTTTTAAATATGACGAAATTATATTTTTATCATTGCACTGACATTCTCTAAATTTTAGTAAAATTAAATAAATCACCCCTCACTTTTCTATACATATACATACCCCATAATTTATATAATTTTATTATACTTATCACTCATGTACAAGAAATAAATGTAATATTTTAAACAAAAAATATGATAAATGCAATTAAGTTAAACAAAACACGTTATATTTTAGAGATAAATACAAATAATATACAAGTGAATGTATCTTCTGTTAGAAATTAATAATTTCTAATTAAGGTAGACATCATATATTTAATAAAATTATATCAGTTATTTATTTTGGGTACAAAACAAGTGATCTAATTATTGACAACCTATAAGATTTCTAGAATTGATAATAGATATGAGCTCAATGAGTAGATACTCAAACAGTTGACCTATATGGATAATGAGAACCCTATAAGTCAACACGTAAGTAACAATTATGGTCCACGGGACACCAAATCACAAATAGTTTTCACCTTTCCTCATCAAAGAGAAAACGAATGTCCTAAAAGGAATTAAGGATTTGGTTGAGGAAGATCATCATACCAAAACTTTCTCAAAATATACATGAAAGGAGTAGATAAGAGAACATGTATTTAAGGATTCAAGTATGACTTTATTTCCTTGTTTTATATAATATGTAAGATTCATGAGATTCAAGATCACAAGATTGGTATTTCACCAATCATTAGGAAATATCTAACATCTTCATTATTTTTTGTTACAAATGCATCAACAATTCTAAAGAAATATTGTTTAAATCACTCTTATACTATATCGTCACGAACCAAAAATAACAAAGAGGTATTGACTCATATATTATTTGGATTTGTCTTCATAATGTATCATATTTTGTTTGACTTAAATATATTTATTGTTTTTTATTTAAAAAATTACACTTATTTACAGTGTTATAAAAATCGTTTCGTGTCGGTCGGTTCAACTAGTAAACCAGTGAATCGGTCTTAATATCGGTACGGTACAATAATTATCTCGATCATACAATCATATCGGTCAAAAACCGTCCAAAACTAGTCAAAATCGATCATATCGCCGATTTTTAATTGAGCAATATCGGTCATACCAACCAGTTTCATTTAAAATTATTTTTTAAATAAAAATGACTTATTTTTACCGAAATGTTGGTATGGGGATGAAACACACAACTAATAAATTTTTATACCTCTAATACATGATCTATCATCAAATGATATATTTTTGTTTTAATAAATTGTATAAATAAAAGTTATTATTGTCTTCTTTATATCAATACTCTGACCGATTTGATAACCGGTACACGGTTAAGTATTAATAACATTGCTTATTTCTATGTATTTATATAAATTAAGAGATTTATGTAGGGGTAAAAGAGAGATTGATAATTTGTGTAATTTCACTACAACTCAGAAGTATCAGTCTATTTTATCTTTAGATACACAAGTAAAAGTAATAACTTGTATCCGGAGAGATAATTCTTTTCAACTATGAAGCACAGATTCGTCAAACAATCTCACGCGTTGGTGTCCGACACGGATACGTTCAGATTCGCGAAGGATACGTATCCATAGAGTATCCAAAAATTAACAAATTAAAATAAAATAAATAAATATTAAGACACGTATCCGATTCGTTTTCAATAAAATATAGGATATATGGATTCGTTTTCAGTAAAGTATATGATATATAGATTCGTTTCCAATAAAACATTATAAGATAGATTCGTTTCCAATAAAATAGGATAAGATAGATTCGTTTCCAATAAAACATGATAAGATAAATTTGTTTTCATTAAAGTAGGATAAGATATATTTGTTACGGAGGACAATGATTTTAGAATAGATTCATTTTCATTAAAATAGGATAAGACATATTTGTTATGGAGGGCAATGATTTTAAATTTCCATTATATTTTTTTACTTTGGATATTTTGAGTTACACTTATAATTTTATCATATTTTATGTGTTTTTATTATTTTATACGCGTATCCCTGAACGTATTGTATCCTGTATTTTAGAAAAAATGAGTATCAACGTATCGGATATGTATCGTATCCAACATACGTATCAGTATCCGTACTTCATAGCTTTTCATTATACACAAAGGAGAAGCACACCGAAGGTTCTTGACAAATAGCTTATTCTAATAGGTAAACTTGTAGTTGCTGTGAAATAATCAAGTGCAGAAAGACTGACTTTTTCAAAGGGTCAATTAAAAATGGTGTCTACTAACGACCCAATTGGATCTTTCTTCAATTCTATTCAAGTTATGAATGATTCTCTATCGCCTATTGAACTGGATATTATTGAAAGGCAACAAATGATCTTGAAACTAATATTTGGAACACAAATGTTTGGAACAAATATGATAAATCACGAATTGCCCCACCTCATTAATCCTTGAGTCATCTTCACCATTCATATTTAATTTAGGAACATGAAACACATCCAATTCAAATAAGGAATGGGAAAGGGGTTGGAGTGTGAGAGAAAAAAACTATTCTTTTTATTTTGAGAGGTAATTTACATAACTACCCATATTATTAAAATTTGTTACAACAAAATATTAAGGTTATTTTTGTCAAAATATTTTGGTACACAATGCTAACATGTACCAAACTGAAAAACCATAGTCCTCAGGGTTAGTAAACTATATATATATATATATATATATATATATATATATATATGAAAGATCTGTTTACAATTAAGTTAAGTTACACTAGTTACACTCAATCTTAACCATTCATTTTCTTATATCTAATGGACCAAATATAGCGACACTTGTTGGGAGGGGCAACCACACCACGAAAGAGATTAGTTCTAATACCCTTGGTAGTACCAAAAAAAATATAGAGTATTCTCATTTCTAATAATAATAAATGTTTCCATACGAAAATTGTGATAACAATAAATCTGTATCTTACAACCATACATGAATGGTTATGATTAAAAGTTATTTTTTAGTTACATGATAACTTCTTTCAATCTTTATGGCTCAAACAAAATCAAATAATTCATAATAAATATTCTTATTTCTCATAATAACAATTATTCTCATGTAAATTATGCCACATATATATAAAAGTTTAAAATCTATGCACTGATAGCGTAAAGTTTTTTACATTGCCAACTAGGGATGACAATAAAAACCGAACCCGTAGGTACCCGCCCGAACCGAACCCGAATTTAACGGGAAAAACTCGATGTGATTGGGTTCGGGTTCAGGTTTTACCCAGGTTTAAATTTCGGGTTCGGGTTTGGTATAGCAAAGACCCTAACCCGAACCCGCCCCGAAGTAAGGTAATTCAATTTAAAATTGAAATTTCTATCATTTGCCAATTGTTTTTAATTTCTAATTTTACTTTACATACTATTGGATCTTCAAACATATAAGAAATGAAATAATACAAGAGAAAATAGAAATGTTAGAGAAAAATTACACAAAAATAATATCATATTTTCCTTAATACTTTATCATTTTTGGGCCTTTTTTTCGGTTTCAGGTATGGTATTTTTATTTTTAACCCCGTTGAGTTTGGGTTCGGATTCGGGTTTTGAATTTCGGGTTCGAGTTTGGGTATGTGCAAACCCGACCCCAATCCGCCCCGTTGCCATTCCTACAGTGTCAGCGCATCATCTACCACTGATTTATAATATTTTTATTTGAAAGTCAATAGTAATAATATATGAATGGTGGAAATTTACTGACAGTGTAAAAAACACTTACACTGTCAATATATACATATTAAATCCTATATATAATGTGTCTAAGATAAAATGTACAATCATTGGAATAGATGAAACAATTATGAACCCTCTAGAAATGTGATTGTGATTGCAAGATATGTTTTCTTTCAAAAAAACATATACACCAAAAAAAATACAACAGTTAAATTTAGTTAAATTAAACAAATAAGAAGGTATACAAGTTGTAGTGCAGAAAGTAGAGTAACCAAATTCCTAAATCCTAAATGTTTATTAGACAATTTTTTGAATCCGAATTCAAATTTAGAGTTGGAAAGTTAACTCAATTATACATATCAATCGAGCTAGCTTTTGACCTGAAACCAATTAAATATAATGTTTTTCATATTAAATAAATTCTTCCTAATCTTACATATTATTATAAATATATAATTTGACATATGAAATATCAATCATGCACATATATGTATATGTCATGAAAAGATTAGATAACCAATAACATATGAAATGATATATGTGTTGTGACAATAAATCATTTGTACAAGAATGTCATAAATAACTAGCAAAAACAATTGAAAAATACGATTATAAATTAAAATTATATTAATAAATTAATTGTTGCAACAAAATGTATTATCTACTTTGAGTTAAAGACATGTCATCACTATTTTCACAACTGAATAAACATCTGTAAATTAAACTCATAGATAATCATGAGACAGATTAATCAATATCATCTTTATCACTTATCTGATCTTAAATATTTATCGAACATGATTTTTAACTGTAACCTAACTATATTTGGGTCGGATACAAACCTAATCACCCTGAAAATTAGCCCATAACATAAGAAGATAATGAAACTGATTTTTACCCCAACGTAACTACGTCACTTCTGTTATGTTAGCTTCTCTCGGTCTTAAATGAGTTGACAAAACTTTGGCACATGTCAAGAGTTGATTTGCCTGGATGACAAATAACGTGGTCGTGAAGAAAAACGTGTTGGTTTCCTTCTCATACTATCAAACATTTCAACTCTGCAAAAATCCTCTTTTTATTTATTTTTATTTGTTTCTTTCTGTTAGAATTTATTTATTTGTTTCTTTCTATTCTTTTACTTATATATATCATTGTTTCTAGTCCCTTCCTCTCTTTTTGTTCTTTAAATTAAAAATTATTATCTTTTGATATATTATTTATTGTAGTTTTGAAGCTATGAAGCACCACCATTGACTTAGACCCTTTCAATAGCTGTATGGTATGAAATTTTTTTGCACTGCGACACATATGTCAAGTTATATTTAGAGAGAAATGTATTTATGTTTTTTAATGCTATTATTTATGATTAAATTTTAATTGAAATTAAATTCTTAATATGTTAACAATACTTTATTAATTATCTCCACATATATATGTCTACACACAAGTTTTTCTCATATGATATGGTTACTTCTCTCACACGCGTCAAAGACTATATCAAGCATTAAATTTTTTTTTATCGATTCCATTATCTATTGATTTTTTTATAATGGATATTTCACCAATATTCTAAATTGACTTGAACACTTCTAGATGTATTTGTTAAAAATGTGAAAAGTTTGGATAACAATAAAATAAATTGTGGGAGAAAGGTTAAGATGAGTTTGAATTACTTAATTATGAAGTTGCTATAAACTTTAATGATTATTTCATCAATGATGTTCAAGAAGAGGGAAAAAGATTAATATATTGAAAATGAATGATTATTCATAGAGTATAATATTTGTATGATATTTGTGCAAAAATTTATGTACTCTACATCATTCATTTATTAAGATTATTTTCTTGAAAAATTAAACATAATTAAACATGAATAATATTTATAAACTATAAAATTTATACATCTCTTTTATTCATATATTTTTTGGAATGCTTTTATAAGGGGAGAAAATGCATATATAGTAAAGTATGTATCATAAATATTTTTTGAGTCTCGTCGCAAAAATATATAAATATTTTCTCCAATTTAATTTTTTAATGTTTGTATTTAATTATTATACTTTATGGTGCCATCTGCCCATGTCTCTAATTCTTATATTTTAAATATTGGTCGTTTCAAAGTGATGGTGATAGTGTAAAAACATATGGAGATAACTAATAAAATTTAAAAAAAAATTAAAATTTTATTTAATTAAAATTTAGTCTTAAATAAAAATATTAAAAATATAAATATATTTATCTCTAAATATTGTATATGTTTCTATACAAGTTTTTCTAGATTTTCTCTATACAAGTTTTTCTAGATTTTCTCTGTACAAGTTTTTCTAGATTTTTAATCCTCCACTTTATTTGGTTTGAAACTGTGATATTCATCATTGTTTAGATACTAGTTAAATTAGAATAAATACTGATTTTATTCCCTTAAATATTTACCTCTGTCAATTTACTTTCCGAAAAATTGAGAATATTAAATGTATGAATAAATAATTATTCTTATCATTTTTTATAATTTTGAATAAGTACTATATTGATTCATATTTACGATATTAAAGTACAAATTTAAAATTTACCACATTGGATATTCAACATTAAATATGTCAAACTTTGACATTTGATACCTTACAATACATAGAAAGATATCTTTTATCGTTGCACCGACCCATATTAGTCCCCCTTCTCTTATTAAATTGTTGAGGAAAAAAAAAATGTATGCACTGACAATGTAAAAGATTTATATATTGTTATTATATCATCTACTATAGATGTTTAATTATTGTTGACTTTTTAAAATAAGTAATCCAAATGAAAGGTAGATAATACTATGCATGTGTATAAATTTTTACTCGCTAGTGTTCAGGTTTTACGCTCTAAATTGTTTATTGTTTATCATCAATTATTAATTAATATTAGATTCCCCATTTTGCCCCCACCCTCATTCTGCTCTGTTTTATTCCTCTGTTAATAACAAATTCACATATCTATTCTCTGCATCAAATAATCAATCCTTTGTTTCCATCATCACTTATTCTTCAGGTATGTCTACACAACCCTTATGTTTTTTTGTATTTAATCCATAGTTCTCAACAAGTGTATAAACAATAAGAAAGAACCCAATTATTTTCTCTACTTATATATTATTTTTCTTTCAATTTGGTTCCTGTAGTTTTCTGATTTTTTCCTCTGCTAAAAATCGTTTCTATTGTTTTTGTATACATCTTTTGTTATCGGTTTGTGGTAATTGTTTTGATCTTCGTATCTATATGTTTAAAATATTTATGTGAATTCAATCCAAAGGTGAATAATTTTGACTCTTGTAATTGTAGCTCGAGTTTTATGTGCTTCAATAATTTTCTCTGTAATAATCATATATCTTTGTTATTTGAATAGTATATAACTATATATAGCATATGAATTTATATTTCATTATTTAAATATATAATATTTGTACTTGATGGGAAAGCTCGGCACAAGGGAGCCGGTGCATGAGACTCCCATCAAGCAGGGGTATGAAAAGTATAGATTAGTATTTTAAATAGCAGTTGTAGTTGCGCAGTGTTTTAATCTGCAGTTGCGGTCACGATTATTATCAGGTTTGCGTTTACTACAATTGCAGTTATTGCGATGCAGATTGCATCCGTTGTAGTGTTAGTTATTTTGTGAGTAAAAAATAATTTTGGTATCAATACGGTCTAGTGCAGCCCAAAGTGGTCTGATATGGTTGCGTTGTGGCCCGTTGCGGTACATCATTGTGATTCGATATCACACTGTGATTGCGGTATGATGCAGTTGCGTCGGTCATCGCAACCACCATATTGCGGCCGCACGTGATGCGGTCCGTAATTTGAAACACTGATATTGATGTATGCAGTCTTACCATCGCAAGCGAATAAACTATTTTCAGGATTTAAACTTATGACCTTTACTAGGTCACAAGTCAAATGACCTTACTGATGACCTCTATTTGATGGGATGCGGATTGCGGTTGCGCAGTGTTTTAAATAGCAGTCGTGATTGCACAGTGTTTTAAATTGCGGTTGCGTTCACGATTGTGTTTACTGCAATTGTGGTCGATGCAGATTGCGGCCGTTGCGGTTTGAATTATTTTGTGAGTAAAAAAATATTTTTGATATCGATGCAGTCTGATGCGGTTGCGTTGCAGCCCAAATGCGGTTCAATGTGGTTACGCTGCGGCCCGTTGCAATCACATCATTGTGATTTGGTATCACACCACAATTGCAGTAGGATGCGGTCGCGTCGGTCACTGCAACTGCAATATCGCGGCCAGATCACGTGAAGATCCACAATTTGAAACAATGATATAGATGTATGCAGTCTTACCCTCGCAAGCGAATAAACTATTTTCAGGATTTGAACCCATGACCTCTACTAGGTCACAAGTCAGACGACTTTACCGATGACGGATACCTTTGCAAAATACCAGCCTCTAATTTTGGACCACTATTTGTAACAGCAACAATATAGTTATCTTCAAATGACTTGACATGTTAATGATTCTCGTAGGTCAAACATGGAAACGCCACAAAGTCTGCTCAAAATCTCTGTTACATGGAGGGGAAAGAAGTTTATTGTCGAGATGGATTTAGGTACCAATTTGAAGGAGCTGGGCCAGGAATTGCAAAAATTAACGAACATCCAAGAAGATACAATGCGGTTCATTGTTCCACAGATTTCTGGCAAATCCTCAAAACTGCTTGCTCCCTTTTCTACTGAGCATGCGCATTTAAGTTTGCAGGAAACTTCCATTACTGAGGTAACTATCATCTAATGTGCTTTAATATTTTTCAACATTAAATATATGTTTCTTACTAGTGTAGCTCACAAATTTAGGTTTTATTGTTCTATAAAACTTTGCATTATGTTAGCTGGTCTGCTCTATTTCTCTGAAAATGCTTTTTTTTAAATGTTTGTCCTATTCAAACTAAATTATCATCAAGTGCTTTGCAAAGCAAACCTCTATTACTATGAGATGCAATCGGTTGTTGGATGCTCATTCTTTAGAAAGCTTGAGTGACTGTGGTTCTTGTTATATGCTATTCTACTACCAGCCATATCATATTCACGCCTTCAATTTTAAAATTCTATAAGTAATTCATATATTTGTTTTCTTCTGATAAGTCTTCATTTTGAGGTGTGAGTTGCTTTATAGTGAAACAACACTGATCCTCTTGTTTTAGTCTCAATTTATTTAATCTTAAAGATCCATCTAAGTGTTTCTTTCAAATACAAAAGCAATTCATCAGTTCACGGCTGTAATGATCACTATAGTATCATAGGAAATGGTCTATGTGTTGACTAAAATTACTAGGCTTATTGTTCCCTAAGTTTCATTTCCCCCCTCTTCAGGCCAAGTCAATTAAAATGATGGGTGTGTCAACTGATGAGGTAGAAGATGTTCTACAAAATGCGAAGGCAAATCTGAGAATAGCTGGATTTGAGGATGAGGAAATGAGACAAAAACAACGAGTCTCACATGGACTTGGATTTTCATTGAAACTTCCACAAGGGCCTTATATTTTTTGTGAATTTCGCACGCTTGAAATTCCAGGAGTCAAGGTATTATTTTATTATATGATTATTAATCTTTGTTCTCAATCAAAGAATTATGCATCTATGAAATTGTACTTTGTAGGTTCTTCTCTGGCATTTACTTTGTTATTAATGTCAAGGTGTTTTGGTAACAAATATGTACATTTTCTTATGAATGGGAAAGTGCAGCCTACGTGTGGTTGTAAGGTCTAGATTTATTATTCTCATAGTTTTTATATGAGAACTATTATCACTTGAGTCACTCCATATATATAAATATGTAAGTATAATTAGTAAAGCTGAGATTTTATATATAAGGGTTTTACAAAACTACCCTTGTATATGTGTTCAGGTTGGAGGTTGAAGTGAGTTTGGGCTAGGGTCGGGGAAACCTGAAACCTAACGGGGTCTGGGATGGGGTTCATTTTTCAACCCTGAGGGATTCGAGTTTGGATTTCAAGGCCGGGGTTGGGGAAAGTAAAACCTAACCTTGTTACCATCCTTACGATTAACCATGTAGTTCTTAAGTGATGGGCTCCCAAAAAGGTGATGCATATTTTTGGTATAAGTAGTGTGGATCAATCTATATGAGTTGTCTTTAACTGTATAGTCACATAGCCACACAGTCTCGGGATGCCTCTCATTCCGGTGTGTAGTTGGTTCATTCATGTGCCCATCCGCCTAGAAATGCTTGCCTGCTCCTTTCTCGCATGGGTCATGCACTCCCCACCTCGTTAGCCCTGAGTGTAATATAAATCATGAAAAACACCACCACTACATTTCTCTCGATACCACTCTCTGGCCATGTCCCACATTATTTTCCAAAGAAACCATCAATTGCAAGAAAAAACAGACCAAACTGCTGGAGACAAGTCACCACACAAAGAAATAGAGAAAGAAACATTACAAACAAACTATAACACCAAATCCAAAATTCACAAATTGCCAAAAGCTCACATAAATCAAGATCGAACACTGCCACCGCTAGCCAACAGGAAGCAAAGCTAGAAGAAGACACTACCAACCGAGTAAAACCTCATGAACCTGACTTGAAAATGACACAACTTATGAAGCAAAATCACCAAATTGGCCTCAAAACCCTGACCAACCTTAAATCTTTCCAGCGAACTGCCCATAAACACAAGTCTGGCTAGAAATTGCCCTGGATGGCATGGATTAGCCACCATCCACTCACCCAGATTAGATTGTGTCCTCACTCTCAGTAGATCCAACACATGACAGACACCATGCAGAGCCACATATTGGATGTATGTGCTAACCAATTTTTGGGTGGTGAGTATATGCTGGTCTTCATTCCAGAAACATTGCGGGATGCACAAGAAGGGAGAGGTTGTTTCACGAATGGAAAGGAGGAATGGATAATAGCATTTTTGAAAAAGTAAAAGACTTTTCTTTATTGTTGATTTGTCTACAAAAGAAGGTTTAAGCTCTAGATATACCATATGATACAAATGAAAAGAGGGTGAAGTGAATCGATAAGCCATAACACATTTTGTCAGGCACTAGCATGGAGAAATATAGGATACCAAAAGACTGGGTACCCTTACATGTTTTACACATGTATAACAAGTTATAATCATTCTTAACTCTGCATGCTTCATGAACGTAGTTGTGTTAATGGTGAATGATTTTTCAATACATTCTTTGCACTCTCCTTATGATGTAAAATTGAGTGGAGGTTTTACAATTTTCATTGATATTTTCCATTATCTTCAGCTACATCCTCCCCCCTCTGAGGCACTGAAAAGAATGCACATGCTTGCTGCAGATCCTGGAATTGTTGCTGTCATGAACAAGGTACATTACATGAATTCTTATATAATTAAACGTTTACTATGAAGGGGCTCCTATATGGTGAATGTTCTGACCTGTGTTTAATTTGCATCTTATAGCATCGTTGGCGGGTAGGAATTATGACTGAGATGCCTCCCATTGGCTATGTTGGTGTTAGCCCAAAATGCCTTTTGGGTTTAAATAAGGTGATGACTTCTTCAGCATGAGGAAGAATGACAGTTTAGTATCCAGCACTATCCTATTGTTAATTACTCTTGTTCTTTCAATTTTGGTTACAGAATCAGGGAGAAGAAATATCATTGCGTCTTCGAACTGATGACCTCAAGGGTTTCAGGAAATATCAAAGCATCAAGAAAACTCTTCTGCATGAACTTGTAAGCTATAACATGGACCACAAGTATCATACGTTTATATAACATCTTAAATCTTTCACGGAAAACTATTATGTTTTTTCCTTATTCAGTAAGTATTTTAAATAAAAATGAGGCTAAACTAGTGGAGTCGTCCTATAAGTTATTTTTTGAGTCTCAAGTTAGTCATATAAGTTATAATAACATTCATTATAATAACATTCATTATAATAACATTCATTCCTCTTCTCCTCCTCCTCCTCCTCCTCCTCCTCCTCCTGCTCCTGCTCCTGCTCCTGCTCCTGCTCTTGCTCCTGCTTCTTCTTCTTCTTCTACTTCTACCTCCAATTACACCCCAATTCTGAAAAATGTGATTCTATGTGGCGGTTTTCAATGGCTCCGGCGAATTAATGAAGGTCTGGCTACAATGGAATAAGGTGGATGGTGGGGTTGGTGAGGTGCTGCTACAGACATGGGAGAAGAT
This sequence comes from Lupinus angustifolius, assembly GCF_001865875.1. Taxonomy (NCBI): domain Eukaryota; kingdom Viridiplantae; phylum Streptophyta; class Magnoliopsida; order Fabales; family Fabaceae; genus Lupinus; species Lupinus angustifolius. The sequence continues at coordinate 14,771,314 of NC_032023.1, forward strand.
AACTTATGTTCTCCCTCGGGTGAGATGGAGAAGAAAGCAAAGGAAAATTTTCCTCACCAAAGGTCACCGGAAAAAATAGAGGGTCAATGGTCAACCTCGGCGCACCTGTAAGGTTGTTGCTTAATGGCCAAGCGGCCACGAGCTCAAATCCTGGAAACAACCTCTCTACTTGCGGGGGTAAGGTTGCGTACATATACTCTCCCCATAGCTTGCTTGTTAGGAATCTCGTATACTAGGCCGCCATTTTTTAAAGGTCACTGGAAAAATGGTTGGTTGCTGGAAAAAGATGTAAAAGGTCACTGGAGAGAAGGAAGAAGAATGAGCAGAGAAAGATAATATTTTAATTACTTTTAACTGATTTTTTAACGGTGTTAAATGGAAAGGACAAAAATGACTTCTTTTGAAAACGTTCAGGACTAATTTGGAACAAAAAAAATTCACTTTGCTTACTTGAATCTCGAAAATACTTAGGACTAATCCGCTAGTTTTGCCTAAAAACTATGGCTAAAAATAAAGTACAATTGTGTACATGGCAAATGATGAAATGAAAGTTATGAAACTAATGTCTATTTTGTTTCAGGCACACATGATATATTCTGATCACGATGCTAACTTCTATGCTCTAGATAAGCAGGTGCATGCACATGTTTTTTTTTGGCTGTACAGTGTGATTTAGTTCTGTATGTTAATTTAAAATGTTTTGTTTGGCAGTTAAATCAAGAAGCTGCTAGTTTAGATTGGACTCGATCTGCAAGCCACACTTTGAGTGAAATAAGGAATTCTAGAATCTCTGAGGAAGATTTTATAGCAGAAAGTAGTAATATTCCTCAGAAGCTTGGAGGTAATCGTACAGATTGGCTAACAAGTGCTCGGGAATCTTCAGTTGCTGCTGCTTACCATCGGATGCTTCATGTTTCTGCGGACAAGCCAGGGGGGTCTGAAATAAATCAAGAGCCAGATCCTTGTTATACAAGTGAAACACCTGATCGTATGACACCTGAGTCCAATGCAATCATAGATATTGGCATGCCCATCCTTGTTGAGAAAGGGTATAACAGTGAGCCTGACCCTGATGATCATAATATCAATGGAATGAAGCAGGAGCCTGATCCAGATGATTCTCACCATGGTAAGGTTGTTTCTTATGATATTTGATCAGGTATTACTGACAGCAGAATGTATTTGAATGTAACGCTATTGATTTGATGTAGCAGAAACTTTGCCTAGTAATGTGAATTTGACTTCACTATACAAATCTAAAGAACCTGATCCAGAGGATGCAGAAACTTTGAAACCTGTTGATTCTACAGAAATTACTCTGGATAGGCATAACCTGTCAAGGATGGACATTCATAAACCTGACAGTGGTGACTTGGAAGCAGAAAAGAACAATTCCAAACATGGAAGCGGTATGTTGCTTGATCAACTTGGTACCAGTGTCCTTAATGTTGGACATCAAATTAATGAAAACCATGTTATTAACAACCTGCTGATGATAAATTTCATATTTTGATGGCAGAACCTGATCCTGATATGCGCGAAGAATCATCTACTATGCAAACTGATGAGCCAGATCCTGATGACGAAGAATTTCAGAGGATTAATGATCCAGTGACTGCTGTTTATAACCGTTTGCAGAAGGCCCTGGAAATGCTGAGAGGTGATACTAGTTCAATGCAAACTGCTTCAAGCCTCCAAACTCTCTTAAAAATAATTAGGTATGCCTATATACTACACAAGATTATTGTGTGTAATTATTGATAGTTTGATACCCTTTATGGGTTGAGTAGACAACTAGACATCCTCTCGCTTTAATAGATTAGATTTGAAAAGTTCCAGAAAATACTTTGTACTGAATCTCTGTCTAGTTAGGACTTACAGTGTTCCATTCTGCATGTATCTTTCTTACTAATTACCATTTGATGGTAGGAATGTGATTGAACACCCAGAGGAGATGAAATACAAGAGATTGCGGAAGGTACATTCTATGTTACCTTTTATGTTGTTGCCTTAGACATTGCTTTATCCTAAGATTTCCTTTCGAAGTTTTCCATATCTACATAATGCATGTTCCATTTGCAGGCTAATCCAGTCATCCAAAATAATATCCTAAATAATAAAGGTTTGCATCTTCAAACCATTGATTTCTAATTTTAGTGATGCTTGTTGTGTAGAACTGCCATCTAGACATAGTTTCTTATGTGCAAGTTTTTTAAAGGATCCTTGGTTTTATATTTTGTTGTGACTAGGGTAAAATTTAATGCAACATAATCATAGACTACTTAGAAGTCTAAACTAATTTATCATGTAAAGTGTTGTTTTTTCTAGAAGGCAATGCCAAAGTAATAATTACAATTTATGTTAAATATACAACTCTTTGCACTATTTGATGCTCTATCTTCAATTTTTATTGCTACAGCTGCCTTGGAAATTCTCTTGTTGGTTGGCTTCAGCGAGGATACTGTGTTGGACAATCTTGGGAAGGCAGAACCTTATTTGGTGCTGAAGAGGAATGATCCTGGCTTATTGTGGCTGGCTAAGTCCACTCTTGAATCATGCAGAGCTTGCTAGATCAATATATGGAAGTATGCTATATTTAAGATGTTCATCGTGTTATAACTAAAGTGAATAAGGATTAAAATTTTCTATAGTAATAGTTATAACTTGTAAATAAAAGGATTATATAGAACACTGAAATATTTGGGGGAAGAAAAAATGTATTTGAAGTGTTAATAAGAACATGATGATATATTTATGGGATGATAGTATGGTGTATTTAGTGATTACAAGTTGACTCTGTTGATTGTGTTGTATCTTTATTAGTTTCCTTAGATAGTTGATCCTAATGTTAGAATTCCTGATAATTTATGGATCACAAATATAATTCTATAATTGTGTTATGCCCATTATGTAATTAGTCAAAACATAAAATGATCTTCAGTAATTAATTTGGTGGCTAAGGGCATATGTGTCATGAAATATTATAAGTGTAGATACCTTCAGACAATTTCTGATTTGATGAAGGGACTGAATAAGAATTATTGCAACTTGAGAAGTAACCGCTTCGGTTACTTTTATGGGTTATGGTCCTCATTTGTAGAGCAACAGGTTTTCAAGTGTGGGGTTAAGGAGAATAAATGTGGATTAGGATAGTGTTATCCATAAGGATAAAAACACTATCAAGTTATCCATAGGGTAACAATAAGGCAACATTTCCTCATCAAGAATCACTCTTGGAACTTTGGCATTTCTCAATTCCCCTCTAGAGAAGCATAAGGAAAACCATCAAGTGCTCTAACATCTGGAAGATCATCACACCCTCATACCTTCGAGATTTTAAATGGCTAATCCAGGTATGTTGTTCTTCTTCACCATGAAATCAATTGGGGTTTCTTCGGTCTGGATCATGGTTGTTCCATTTGGGTTTGTGTATGGGCATAAACATTGTGTTAATGAAACAAAGCCATGATCATTAGGACTTCCGCGTTCAATCTAAGGATTATAGATGGAGAAATTCTCCAACAAGTGGTACCAGAGCCACCCCAATTTGATTCATGAGTGAAATTAGGGTTCTTACTTTTCTTCGCCAAAATCTGAATTAATTTAGGGTTTTGGTGTTTTCATTTATGCCATGGATCGATTAGGATAGGCATTCATGCTTTTTCATATGAATATAGATAGATTCAAAATGAATGAATATTGTTTTTTCTGATGTTTTCTTGAATTTTTTTGGTAATTTTTCGAAGTCAAGGGATATAGAAATCGCAATGTTCGTGTTCTGTCGTAGTGCTCTCGCCCAAGCGAGAGTGGCTCGCCCAAGCGAGAGCTAAACAGAAGCATTGGCGAGAAGATCCTCGCCCAAGCGACAACTCACCCAAGCGAGTGTACGGGCGACATAAGGCTCGCTCAAGCGATATGTCTCACCCAAGCGAGAGCCAAACAAAAGCATTGGCTTCTATTGCGCTCAAGCGAGAGTACCTCGCCCAAGCGAGGGTTCCTCGCCCAAGCGAGAACTGAACAGAAGCTTTGTCTTCTATTCGGCCCAAGCTAGAGTACCTTGCCCAAGCGAGAGTACAATAAGATTTGTGGGGCCGTGGTATCTTTGTGCATTGACTTTAATTGTTATGTGATTGTCCATTAAGTTGTCTGTTATTTCAAGTGAGCCAATTGAAGTGAAATATAGCCAAAGTGGCCCCTTACATGGATATAATTCATAAAGAGTACTATATGTAAGTGTGTATGATTATTCATGCGAGTATTAGCTAGCCCAAAGGAAAGTTAATATTTGGCCGACATATACACCTGTGATGATAAACATGTCATAATTCTAAAGTTTTATACGTGTGACTGATGAATCAATCCAAAGAGGGATTCGTCAGTTGACATGCTTTATTATGAATGTTTGATCATTACAACAAGAGTACCACTTGCAGTTAATATCATTGTCCAAAGACTTGATATTAATGGTGCACTAAGTATCTTGAATTGGACATACCATTGTTTAAGCACATTGATACATTTAAATTGTGAGTATATTTTAATATTTTGTCTTTTGTCTGATTCAGCTACATCAATTACTTATATATCTGCAAATTTAAATTCGATTCTAGTCCTTAATGGAGAAAATTTTAAGGACTGGAAAGAGAACATGGAAATTGTTCTTAACTGCATGGATCTAGACTATGCATTAAGGGTAGAAATTTGGAATCTGGTGCCTCTGAAGAGAGGAAGGATTATGAGAAGTGGGATCGCTCTAATCGCATGAGTCTGATGATCATTAAGCGTGGCATTCCAGAAGTCTTTAGGGGTACTATCTCGGATGAGATAAATAGTGCCAAAGATTTCCTTGCTGAGATTGAAAAGCGCTTTGCAAAGAGCGATAAGGCGGAAACAAGTACTCTGTTACAGAACTTGATTTCCATGAGGTATCAAGGCAAGGGAAACATAAGAGAATAGATTATGGGAATGTCCAACATTGCTTCAAACTTAAGGTCCTTAAGCTTAGATGTCGGAAGACTTACTCATACATTTGGTCTTGCTTTCCCTTCCTGTACAATTCAGTCAGTTTAAGATTTCTTATAAATGTCAAAGGAATAAATGGATTCTAAATGAGCTCATTTCATTTTGTGTGCAAGAAGAGGAAAGACTGAAGCGAGAAAGGACTGAAAGTGTCCATTATGTTACTACCTCTAAGGACAAGGGCAAAAGAAAAATCACTTCAGAGCCCAAGAATGAAGTTGCTAAGGGTCTAGTGCAAAAGAAGCAGAAGCAGACTGATGTCTGTTACTTTTGCAAATCAACTGGACATCAAAAGAAGAAATGTGTAAAGTATCAGCCTGACGCGTTAAGAAAGGTACATTTCTTACTTTGATCTGCTCTGATGGTCTGTTCTGAGGTCAATTTAACTTCAGTACCTGGAAACACCTGGTGGTTAGACTCTGGTTCAACTTCTAACATCAGTGTTTCAATGCAGGGTTGCCTGAGCTACCGAAAGCCTAATTATGTTGAAAGATACATCTACGTTGGCGATGAAAAATCGGTAGAAGTGGAAGCTATAAGGCATTTTAGGTTGTTATTATGTACTGATTTCTATTTGAATTTGAAAGACACTTTTGTTGTACCGTCTTTTATACGGAATTTAATTTCTGGTTCTTATTTGGACAAATTTAGATATTATTGTTCATTTGGAAACAATTCGGTTCAATTGTCTTTCAATTCAAATGTTATTGGAACTGGTTCACTTATTTTAAATGACAATCTGTATATGCTGAATACTATAGCTAACTATAATGAAACCCTGAATGTGGAATCACGTGGTACTAAGCGTAAAATTGAAAATAATAATTCAGGTGCATTATGGCACAAGCGTCTATGTCACATCTCTAAAAAGAGAATTGAGCGTCTTATGTCAGATGGAATTATGAATTCCATTGACTTCACAAACCTTAAAGTTTCCGTCAAATGCATAAAAGGAAAACAGACCAAACAATCGAAATATGATGCATATAGAGCCTCAGACGTCTTAGAATTGATACATACAGATATTTGTGGGCCATTCCCTATGGCTTCCTGGAATGGACAACAATACTTCATATCATTCATGGACGATTATTCTTGTTATGCATACATTTTTCTACTTCATGAAAAGTTCGAATCATTGGACGAGTTCAAAATTTTTAAGACTGATGTTGAAAATCAACTCAGCGAAAGGATTAAGTGCATCAGATCTGACCGTGGTGGTGAATACTACGGTAGATATGACAGTTCAGGTGAACAACGTCCAAGGTCTTTTGCCAAATACTTAGAGGAATGTGGTATAGTCCCACAGTACAACATGCCAGGATCACCTAGCATGAATGGTGTGTCTGAAAGACGAAACCGAACTTAAGGACATGGTGAGGAGTATGATTTGTCACTCTACCTTACCAGAGTCACTCTGGGGAGAGGCACTTAAGACAGCAGCTTATATTCTTAATAGGGTACCAACTAAGGCAACTGCTAAAACACCTTATGAGCATTGGACTGGGCGAAAGCCTAGTCTAAAGTATTTTCATGTGTGGGGATGTCCAGCTGAGGCAAGGCCTTATAGGCCTCATGAAAAGAAATTGGACTCCAGTACAGTGAGCAGTTACTTTATTGGTTACTCTGAAAACAAAGGGGCTACAAATTTTATGACCCAAATTTAAAATCCATATTTGAGACGGGTACAACCATGTTCTATGAGGATATTGAGTTTGAGAGGGAAGATAATGTTAGAAATTTTGTCTTAGAGGAAGAATCCGTATCTATTCCGGATGCGATTCATATGGCTGCTTTTGATGAAGCAGGAACCTCCTCAAGACATAGTTGATGAAACCTTCCCTACTCAAGGTGAGTTAGTAATTCATGAAGGAGAAACTCAAAACCCTCAAGAACATGGACAAGAGTTGCAAGAGCCAATAGCTTTGTGTAGATCCACTAGAGAAAGGAGAAATGCAATTCCATATGACTACATTTGCTTTCTCCTGGAACATGAGGGTGATGGCTTAATGGACAATGATCCATTAAACGTTCGTGAAGTCATCCAAAGTTCTAATTCGGAAAAGTGGATTGAAGCAATGAAAGAGGAGTATAAATCCATGCAAGACAATAAAGTTTGGGAACTTGTCCCATTACCAGAAGGTAAGAAACCCATTGGTTGCAAATGGATTTTTAAGACCAAGCGAGATTCTAATGGTAATGTGGAGAAATATAAGGCGCGTCTTGTAGCTAATGGTTTTACTCAGAAGGAATGGATTGACTATAAAGAGACTTTCTCTCCAGTTTCAACGAAAGACTCTCTTAGGACAATCATGGCTCTTGTAGCACATTATGATGTGGAGCTTCATCAGTTGGATGTCAAAACATCTTTTCTAAATGAAAACATTTATATGGTGTAACTAGAACACTTTATAACATGAGACTGAAAGAATATGATTTAAAAATTGACAAAATCCATCTATGGGCTAAAACACGCGTCTCGTCAGTGGTACCACAAATTTCATGAGGTGATTCTCTCTTTTGGTTTTGAGATGAATTCAGTCGAAGATTGTGTGTATCACAAGTTCAGTGGGAGCAAATATATTTTCTTACTCTTGTATGTGGATGACATGCTGCTTGCCACTAATGATGTGGGTACCTTATTAAAAATCAAGAAATTTCTATCCAGTAATTTTGAAATGAAGGATCTTGGTGAAGCTTTGTTTTTATTAGGAATTCAGATACACCGAGACAGATCTCGGGGTATTATTGGATTATCACAAAAAGGCTATATAGAAAAGGTACTTAAAGATATGGCATGCATGACTATAAAGAAATGGATACTCCAGTTGCTAAGGGAGACAAATTTAGTCCCAATCAGTTCCCTAAAGGAAATCTGGAAATTCAGGAAATGCAAAAGATCCCTTATGCATCAGCTGTAGGGAGTCTTATGTATGCTCAAGTATGTACGCGTCCGGATATAGCATTCATAGTTGGGGTTTTAGACAGATATATGTGTAATCCAGGAATAGACCATTGGAAAGCAGCCAAAAGGGTCATGAGATATTTAAAGGGAACAAAAGACTATATGCTCACATATAGAAGATCAGAACAATTAGAGATCATTGGGTATTCTGACTTCTATTTTGCGGGATGCCAAGATAGTAGACGATCTACTTCGGGCTATGTTTATCTATTAGCTGGTGGTTCAGTTTCTTGGCATTTGACAAGCAAAACTTTGTTGCTTCATCCACCATGGCAGCTGAATATATAGCATGTTATGAGGCATCACTTTAGTCATCATGGCTGAGAAATTTTGTTACTGGGCTGCGAATTGTGGAAAGAATTGAAAGACTACTAAAGTTATATTGTGACAATAAATCAGCTATGTTGTTCTCCAACAACAATAGGAGTTCAGCAAAGTCGAAACACATCGACATTAAGTTCCTAGTTGTTAAGGAGAAAGTACAAAGTGGACAACTTTCCATAGAACATTTAGGCACTAACTCAATGATTGCGGATCCTCTTACAAAAGCTATCACACTCGAGGTCTTTCATGATCATACTACTCACATGGGTGTTCTACAATGTGAGGATATTTTGGTATAGTAAGAGTTGGAATGTGCACATATTTTATTATGTTCTATGTAATTTCAGTGTTATGTATGGATACCTTGTATTCAAATTTTAGTTGATTAATCATTCAGTTTGGTATTCTGTCCTTATACTTTGTACAATATGGTTTTATGTTATTATTAAGGATCTCAATACAGTTAAGTAGGACAAGTTGAAAATTGACATGTACCGATCATATTCATGTGATTTTCATGCTATTCATTTCATGATGAGTCTATGTCATTTAGTTGTGTCAATGTTGGTGATCATTGTTGAATTAGTCATGATTGATAAGGTGAAATTCACCGTGATTCGATATGAAGACAAGACTAATAGACGAGATATTTAGGTATGCCTAAGTCATAATGACAATACTTAAGCGCACAATAAGGATAACATGTATGGAGAATCATATGTGACCAGTGGGAGATTATTAGAATTCCTGACAATTTATGGGTCACAAATATAATTCTATAATTGTGTTATGGTCATTATGTAATTAGTCAAAACATAAAATGATCTTCAATAGTTAATTTGGTGGCTAAGGGCATATATGATCATGAAATAATATAAGTGTAGATACCGTCAGACAATTTCTGATTTGATGAAGGGACTGAATAAGAATTATTGCAACTTAAGAAGTAACCGCTTCAGTTACTTTTATGGGTTATGGTCCCCATTTGTAGAGCAACATGTTTTCAAGTGTAGGGTTAAAGAGAATAAATAAAGGTGGATTAGGATAGTGTTATCCATAAGGATAAAAACACTATCAAGTCATCCTTAGGGTAACAATAAGGCAACATCTCCTCATCAAGAATCACTCTTGGAACTTTGGCATTTCTCAATTCCCCTTTAGAGAAGCATAAGGAAAACCATCAAGTGCTGTAACATCTGGAAGATCATCACACCCTCATACCTTCAAGATTTCAGACGGCTAATCAAGGTATGTTCTTCTTCTTCACCATGAAATCAATTGGGGTTTCTTCGGTCTGGATCATGGTTGTTCCATTTGGGTTTGTGTATGGGCATAAACATTGTGTTAACGAAACAAAGCCATAATCATTAGGACTTCCGCGTTCAATCTAAGGATTATAGATGGAGAAATTCTCCAACACCTAATCCCTTAAGTTTACACATTGAATAGTCTTAGTATGTGTCCAAGGTGACCCCACAGTTTCATTTAGACATCAGTGACCTGTTTATCGTTCAACTTGCACCGTGGGCATTGTAATGCGCCTGCACATGCGGTTGTTGTATGGGAAAGGTTCACCTTCCAAGGTTTTGTTCTTCGCATTTTTTGGTCTCATTCTACTAGCCACTTTATTGATTGACCTTATTGTCGGTTTGGTTTGGATAGGTTTTGGTTTGGTTGAAGTTGTCTTTTGTGATTGTCATGTTTCTTCTCTCATGGCTAAGCCAAGCTCTCACATGGAAACTCTCAAGGTTGTCTTTTTTCGATGTATATTAGGATTATCTACAGTAGGCTCGACCACTAACTACAACTTGTACCGACAATTCTTCCGTTTATTTCTCTAGATCACTACGTGTTGATTCTTGGATTTACATAACTGGTAATCCCTGTGTTTTTTTCTGAACTTTTACCTCCCAAATCCTTGTGCACTATATTACCCTTGCTATAGATTCCAAGGTTCAGGCCATTGAAGTTGGTCAAGCTCAAGTATCACCTCTATGGTCCTTGTTCTTATATTTCTGTTTGTGATTGATTGTCACGTAGTTTCTACCCGTCTACTTACCCGCTCATTAATTTACACTTACCTTTAATTATAATTCTTTCTTTATACACCAGTAAAGTATGAGACAACTTTTGTGAAATGAAGTAATCTCTATTAAGATGTGTGGTTGCTGTCGCGTTCCAATTTTTGGTTGCACGATTTCATTAGAGTCACCACTATATTTTTTTTAAGTAAAAATGTAAAAAAATATTTTGGCCCAATTGCATTGGGCCTTGGACTTTGATATTCAGGTTCGGGAGTCGATTACACACTAGGGAAGGTGTTAACAACTCAGTTCCCCATTTGAACGGTAACTTATTATATTACATGGATTATTAATTGTGTTATTATTATATTTTTACCAAAAAATGTTTATTTTATTATTATGTCTGACAAAGTGATATTGGTCATACATATCCTTTTTTAGGAATCAAGACTACAAAAAAAAGTTCATTGGTTAGGTTAATTTTATTTCTTAAAAATAGTAACGTTTAAATTATTCTTTGAGAAAAAGATATGAGTGAAACATAACCCTTATGTTCAATATCGTTTTCATGTTAAAACTTGATTAGCAAATTCCCAATTTTTTTTAAGTTTTTTTTAATGTAGAGATATAATTAATCCTATTAATTTTAAAAAAATGAAGTGTAGCCTTACGTCCAATACCACAACATACCTTAAAATTAGGATTAACATATTTCATGGTCTTGTATTAAATGAATTTTATTTTTATGTAATTATAAGAAAAATGAGATTTCGAAATAAATTAACAAGTAATCCAATTGCATACTTTATTTATTTTTATGGTGAATTTATTAACATTATTGTTATGATAATTATTAATGGAAGGACGTAAATAGATAAGAACGAAATTCAAGAGGCGAAATTGTGTACCTGTATTTCAACAAATTATGTTGGTCTAATGTCTGCTATGTTAAAACCAGATTCTAAAACAGATTTGCAATCAAAACTGTTTGAGCGAGAGAGAAAACAAAGAAGCTTTAGGAGTGTTGGAGATTATGTACTTTTATGATTTTTGTTAGTGTCCTGTTTTGTGTGTTGTGTGAAAGATTTTTGGATTATCGTGGATGATATGAACACTTTGGATGTTGAGCGTTTGAATGGATTTTCGTTGAATGATTTTTTTTGTTATTGTGTATATGAGATTTTGAGATTGTCGTGGATGATATGGATTTGTTGTGTATGATAGATTTTTTGGATTGTGGATCTCTTAGGTTTTTGTTGGATGATGATTATATGTGAAAGATAATGTCTCGAGAAGGAAGAAAATGATTAAAAAATAAATTTTTTGATCGAGAATAGGGATGGCAAAAACCCCGTACCTGTGAGTACCCACAGGTAAAACCCGTACGGGCACGGTATGAGTCACAAACGAGTACCTGTGGGTATCATAAACGAGTTTTAAAAATCCGTAGTACATACGGGTGGGTACGGGTATTATGGTACCCATGGCTGCAAGTACCCGTTATTTATATGATTAATATATTATATTTAATTAAAATAAAAAGTATATTATTCTAACATTCATTACACTATGTATATTTTTTCTTTTACTTTGTTAAAATATTTTATTGAGTTTGGTGGTGAATCACCCTACAAATATTATTACATGTGTAAAAACACACATGTTTTACAAAGAAAATATATACTTTCGGTCAGAAAGTGATAACAAAAAATCACACAAATAGAAAACACCAATAAATTTAGCATTTTTGCCAAATATTCAACCAAAAGTACAAAAATAATTAAGTTTCATATCATTTGAAACATAATAGAAGTAAAAAATTAAAAATTCATTTATATTATATGAAATTCGCAGGTACCCATTGTACCCGCCTGTCCCAGAAATACACGCAAATATCTACGCACGGGTACCCGTACAAGTACAGGCGGGTATAGGTAATGTTCTCCTATTTTAAAACGGGTAGCGGGTAGCTACTACCCGTGCCCGTTGCCATCCCTAATCAAGAGGATTGTTGATGATTCTTGGGAATAGATTATGAATTGTTTTGATTATTGTGGATGATGAGATTCCTCCTTTTTTCCATGTGACCAATGTCCTATTTATAGTGAGAAATTGACACATGTATGAAAATCAAATGAAAATTTATCATTAACATCTGGAGGAAAATAAGGCAATATCCTCTTAATTAGAAATTAATTCAGATTTCAAACAAAATATTTTCTTTTTTTTTAAATTGAATTTCAAATTTATTTACAGCCATAGATTCAAATATTTGAATTGAGTATTTTAGGTTTCGGTACGTCCAAAAAATTAATTTTGCTCTAAAAATAGTCTAATAAATTTTCTAATCTCAAAAAAATATTTTAATGTCCAAAAGTGAGCTCAATATAAGTATTTGATCTTTAAAATAGCAGTAGGTAGAAACCTCTTTTTGGGATAGAAAATTATGTGCTGACTATATAAAATCTCAAAATTATTGCATTACCTATGAATAGATAAGAATCAATCATTTTACATTTATAAAATCACAACAAGATGTTTTGAATGCACTTTTATTTTTATTTAATTGTGAAAATGAAAAAATGAGCTAATTTTGGCATGTGCCTTTTTTAAAAGATATAATTCTTCCATAATTAAGATATTAAGTAATCATTAAGTCACTTAAAACCATTTTAAATTTTAAAAAAATAGAAAACGAAAATAGGTGATTAATGGTCATTATTAAGTCAATAATTACTCATTGAACATTTTTGACACACTTTATTTCTTATCTAAAGTGAAAAAATGAAATTTGGGGATGAGACTATTTTAAAATTGAATTCTTGCAATAATGAGCCAATTAAATGCTCAATTAAAGCATTTTGTTATAATTTTTTTTATATTTGAGTAAATCATTGTAGAGATTTATTTTGTATTTTTTTGGGTCGGACAGAATTGAGTGTTCACAATTGTTCCTTCCAACAAGTACACTTTTAGGAAACTAACTTTTGACATTTTGGTTTATTTGACTCATTCTTGTGTTTGGGGTCCTAGTCATGTTCCTTCACCTCAAGACTAGAAGTATTATGCCACTTTTATTAATAATGTTTCAAGGATACTCTCACATATTTGTAATGAAATACGATTATGAATTATTCATTATTTTACAAACTTATTGCACATGAATAAGGAATTAATTTGAGAAATCACTTTACATTTTACGACCTGATAATTTCAAAGAATATTTATTTTACATGTTTTAGTTTTTACATGAATTCCCATGGCATTATATATCAATACAATATTCCTCACACATCTCAACACGATGGTAAAACAGAGAAAAATATTGCCACATGTTGATACACTTAACTTAATAATTTCACTTCACAAGTGCTCATAACATCCTTATACAAAGATCTCTTTTGTTTTAGAAATGAGTCTTTTACATTGGTTATATCTCCGGTTAGACATATCCAAAAAAATCGAACTTAACACAATCCTCATTATGATCCACATAACTCTATGTTTACTTTACATATTTCAGCCTTTCATTCATGTTCTTATTCTCACAACTTTCTAAAAACTTATAATAGGACTATACTCTTATTTTCATCCTCACATCCATTACACAATTTATGAAGTATATAAAATGTAGATAACTTTTTCCATCATTGTTATAAGTTTATGGATTGACACCGAATCACAATAATATAATTAATGGGTCGCATTACAACCACATAAAACGACATCAAAATCAATAATATTTTTAATCACAAAAAGTTCACACTACCGCAATTCCCATTGAAACAACTGCAATAACTATAACCATAATGACTATACGTGTTAAGTACAACCACAATTTAAAAACGACATCCTTTTTAAGGCTTGGCATGACCCAATTTTAAACATATTTTGAATCACTGAATGTGCTACATGCACACCTTGAATTTTTTGAAAAAATGTGTATACTGCCAACAACTTTCAAGTCTAAAATATTTACTTTTTTGTAAATAACATGACATGATAAATAATTTATACTTTGTGAATATGTAACTTAAAAAATTTAATGATCGTTCTCCAAAACCAATACTCAATTATTTCTTTGTATATCTTATTTAAGTCTAACCAATTTGTTCAATAAATTTTGATATGACAAAACTGATTGAAGAATTTACAAAGTTTTATCCATATGCTCTTTGTTCAATTAATTTGGCGATGCTTGATAATCAGCCCCAGAGTTACATCATTGAAATGTATACTAATATTGAATTTGTTTCTTTAAAATGAATTAATAATTTTTTAGATAAGTTGTTTGAAAATGAAAGACACATGTCATACTCATTAACTTATTTTTTTGAAGTTAAAAATATTTTGCTTGTTGTCACAACAACAATAGAAAGTGTCATTTCAACTATGAAAGTTATAAAAAATGGGGTGTATAATCGAATGAGAAATGCATGGATGAAAGACTGCCTAGTCACTTACATTAAACGAGAAGTGTTCAATAACATTGACAACGAGAAATATTCAATAATATTGACAATAAATTGATAATTTAACGATTCAAAATATGAAGTCACATATAGATCAATTATAAAATACATAACTTATTTGATTGATATATTTAAATTTTGTGATTTTTATATTAATATTTTCATCATTTTATACATAATGATATTTATTATTTTAATTTTTAACCTCTATTGCATACCCTGTTTTCAGATCCTAGATACGTCACTGTTTTGAATCATAATGCCAAGATAAAAATATATATCATGGATTCATGCCTACAATATCAAACTTTAAATAAAATAATTAATACCACTTATTTTATTCATCAAAATATATGAGTATTGCTATGCTTGAAATATACTATTATATGAAGTCATTTAATTGATTGGTTATGGTCAAAGTTGCACAATGCTGCCAACAACAATAAGTTATATGATTGATCGACAAATTTACGTACCTAGTGTTATTTGACTAGAAAATTACCAATGTAGTGTAACTTTTGTACTTATTATGGTGGTAGTGTATTTTTATTGAAATCGTCCACCATAGAGCCGATTTTCCCTTTTTTTCTGTTGGTCCCACACAACTCGACAACTATGTTGGAGTTTTTTTTAATAATTCTAAGGGAAATCGTTGATGGGGAAGGAGTTTTACTCCTTATTTTAATAATAAATCTTTAGGTAAATCAGGTATGGTACTGGAGTTTTCTTTTTTAATATTAAGATGGAAATCGTTGATGGGGAAGGAGTTTTTCTCCTTCCTTTTTTAATAATATATCCTTGGCTAAATCGTGAATGTGGTAGGAGTTTTATGTTTTTGCCTTTGCCCTAATCTGTAATAGGCAATACATTTTTTTTAAACAAGGGTGAAAGACACCCGAAAATATATTAAGGAATCAAGTAACCATCACATACCCCTAAACCTATTGTTAGGAAGAAGCAACAAGTTTCTATGAAAGTCATGCAACAAGAAGGAAGGAGGGTAATCCCACCAATAATCCATTCTATAATTCACACCAAAATTAGCCAATCTATCCGCACAAGCATTCCCTTCCCTAAAATTGTGGGACACTTGCACTTGCATATCCAACATTAAATGCTTGCACTTGTTCATAAGGTTGCTTAGCTTCCAAGGAACCGGTTTATTGCCCCTGAAAATGTCCACCACTGAGGTTGAGTCACACTCCAACCAGATTAGAAACCAACCTTTAGAGTGAGCAATTTGAACAGTTGTAATGGCAGCAAGAACTTCAGCAAAAAGGGAGTCTTGAATGTTAAAGTATGAAGCAAAGCAACCCAAGCACTTCCCCTTGCCATCCCTGAAAATAGCTCCACCCCCAACATGCCCCAGGGACCCCTTAGCCGCACCATCAGTGTTGATCTTCACCCAACCCATCAAGGGCAGAGCCCAATTAACCTCAGCAATTGAAGGAGCCTTGCTATACTTGCCATGAACATGGAAAGCCCTCAGGATGGAGAATTCCAACAGGGAAGGTTTAGCACACAATTTAGTGAAGTTGCCAGTGAAAGAAGTATTCAACTTGATCATGTTAATTGCTTGGGCAAAGGGGATGGTCAAGTTATCAAATCTGGACTTATTTCTGCAGAATTAGATAACATCAATGGAGTTGATAATGGCAGAGAATAAAACTTGCTTCAACTGAGGACTCCATTGAGTGGAAAGGGACATGATGCTCTTGAGAGAAGCATGGTCAATGTAATAGCCGAATTGAGTGCTCAGCCAGCTCCAAATCAGCTTTGCAAAGCTACAATGGAAGAAGAGATGAGCAGAAGACTCCTTAGTGGACCAACACAGTTTGCATATAGAAGGCAAAGCCATTCCCCTCAGCTTCAGATTTTCATCAGTTGGCATTATATTATTATAGAGTCTCCAAGTGACAAAAGACTTAAAAGGAGGAATGGAGATAGACCAAATGTTTTTGCACCATTGGTCCTGAGGTTGAGCAGGTTTGGTGAAGTTGTAAGCCTCTTTCGAAGTTAGGATCCCATCACTAGAGTGAAGCCAGACCAACTTATCAAGCAGGTGAGAAGTAAGAATGGGGGTTCTCATTATTTGATGACAAACTGCAGGGTGCATCCTACTCATCCAGGATGGAATTATCCAAGCAGATTCATGAATGAAGTCAGGAACCTTGGCTAAGAGAGCAGAGGATATTTGGTTGGGGATGCCAAGGAGATTAACTAAGGAGTTACCCAACCAATTATCCGCCCAATATCTTATGCTGCTCCCATTGCCCAACAACCAAATTGAATTCTCTAAGGTCACATACCAATGCTTCTTTATGCCAGGCCATATGGATGACTTCATGTAGGAAGTCTTAGGTTCTTTATTCTTGCAAAATCTAGTCCTACAGAAGTTAGCCCATTCCTGCGAGGAGGAGTTCATGTCCCAAGCCAACTTTAACATTGCTGCCTGATTCAACAAATTGATTGATCTTATCCCAACCTCACCCTCTTTTGATAGGGCAACAAACTTTGTGCCAAGCAACTGTGACTAGCTTCTTGACCTTAGTATCTCCTGACTAGATGAAATTCCTTATGCAACAATCCATTCGTTTTAGCAAATTGACAGGCCAACTATAGATATGAAAACTATAAACTAGCATACTGTGAATTATAGACTTAACAAGCTCCACTTTGCCCATAATTGACAGACAAGATCCTTTCCACTTGGCCAACTTGTTGATAATTCTCTCTGCTATTGGCTGCAAATGAATAGCTTTAGGTTTACCTTTGAACACAGGGACCCCAAGATAGTTGAAAGGCAAACTACCTGCTCCAAAACCCAACCAGGAGGTTAACTTGCCAATTTTCCTATGATTAGCTTGAGAAGAGAAGAACTTCCACTTGGTAAGGTTTAAACACTGACCAGAGACTTTGGCATAGTCATTAAATAAGTCCTTTATGGTTAACAACTCTCTCTTGATTCCTCTGCAGAAAACCAATATGTCATCAACATAGAGAACATGACTAGGAGTTGCAATCCTAGGCCCAACAATTGTTTTAAATTTCCCATTATCTAGCAGCTTAGATAATCCTCTGCTGATCACTTCTTCAGCCAAGCAGAACAGAAGAGGGGATAAGAGTTCCCCTTGCCTAACACCTCTCTTGCAGCTAAAACCAACATAATGACCATTAACAGAGATAGGGAGCTTAGCAGAGTTTAGGATAACCTCAATCCAGTGAATGAAGGAATTAGCAAACCCAAAGGCCTTAAGAGTGTCCTTAAGGAACTTCCAATCAATAGTGTCAAAGGCCTTCTTGACATCTAGCTTGATTGCTAAATTTCCACCAAGAGTTTTATGATCAACAAGATTGATTGCCTCAGAGGCTATACAGAGGCAACCATGAATGTGCCTATCTTTGATGAAGCCTCTTTGATGCTTAGAGATGATTCCAGGAGCAATTTTTGCAAGCGTGTCAGCCAAGACTTTGGTGATTATTTTGAATTGGAAATTTGCTAGAGCAATTGGCCTAAAGTCCTCAATTTTATCAGTAGAGGGGAATTTAGGAATTAGAACAAGGTTGTTAGAGTTGAGGTTAGGAAGAATCCAACCATGTGTGAAAAACTGCTTCACAGATTGGCAAACATGTAGCCTAACTATGTCCCAAAATTCCTGAAAGAAGCAACCACCAAACCCATCAGGGCCAGGAGCACCCTCCCCATTCATAGTAAATACAGAATCCTTGATCTCATCCTCCAAAGGAATCTTAGAAAGCATTGTGTTTTCCTCCTCATAAACCAACTTAGGAATAACAGAGTCAATGAGATTACTAGGCTGAGTTTCATTTTTAGAGCCATACAAATTTGTGAAGTAGTCCAATACATGATTATCAATATCCTGCCTATCAAGCAGAGTATCCTCACCCTGTCTAAGAAGGCACATAGACTTGGTTCCATACCTGATCTTAGCAATGTTATGGAAGTAGGTTGTATTCCTATCACCACTAATTTTCCAATTCAATCTCGATTTCTCTTTCCAGAATTCCTCCTCAGTAAATAATGCAAACATAAAATCTTTTTGTGCCTACTCCTCTTGAGCCATAAATGTGTCAGTTTGACCCTCAGTGGTGATTCTCTGCTGTAAAGTCTCAACTTGGGAGAAAGCTTCCTTGACCCTGATATGGATATTTCTAAAAACCTCCTTGTTCCAAACTTTTAGGATAGCCTTGAGACCCTTAAGCTTGCTAGCTAGGATATACATAGGACACCCACCACCCTGTTAGCCCAGTGAGTCTCAACCACCCCTCTAAGGCTATCATGCTTCAACCATATTTTATGGAACCTGAATTGAGATTGGATGTTGGAAGCATCATTGGAGAAGCCAAACAAAAAAGGATGATGATCAGAGGCAGATCTAGGCAGAGTGCAACAATATGTTTGTTGCCAATTAGCCATCCAATTATCAATGCACATTGATCTATCCAACCTTTTTTTTCCAGTATGAGCCAAGCCTCTCCTTCTATTCGACCAAGTGAATTCAGCTCCCCTAGTCAGTATGTGATGCAAGCTGCCACCCTCAGAGAACCTCTTAAAGTCCTCACAAGAAATTCTATTAGGAAAATAAGCACCTTTACATTCATTGGCTCCCAGAACAGAGTTAAAATCCCCAATGCAACACCAAGGCCCCTGGTTTACTGAAGTTAGGGACAAGATGTCTACCCAAAGAGCCTTTGTCATCAAGTAATTTGTGTGAGCATAAACCGCACAAATGAAAGCCAGATGATTATCCTGCATCAAGGATATGGATATTTGTTGAGAGGTGTTGGAGATGATTTGAGGATTGATACCATCACGACAAGCACCCCAGATATTAGGCAGCAAGCTAACCCTATCATTCTCAATAAAAGGCTTCAAATTCAAAGCAGACCAAAGCAAAGGATTGATTTTATTCAAAGGAACCATGGGCTCAGAGATGAAAACAACATCTGGCTTATTGATAGAGCAAAGCTTTTTAAAAACTAATCTAGTTTTGGGATTTCCTATTCCTCTACTGTTCCAATATATCACCTTCATTTGGAAACATTTGGGTAGCCACCCCTACGGGTAAAATGAACCTTTTCCAGACTTTGCTTCTGTCTCAATTTTTTCTTTTGAGACTTTGATAACACTTTTGTGTATGTCCCCTCCGTAGTTGTGTCATTAGCTGTGCTACTATCCTCCAATTCCCCAATAATGTCCCCCTCCTCATCTGCCCAGAGTCTTCCAATAAGTCTAGTCTCTTTTGTTGTCAAAACATTGCTCATCTGACCATGTTGTTGGACTATGAAACTTTCATCTAGTATGAGTTGAACATTAGGATGGACCTCATTCTCCATTGAGTCTTCCACTATTGTATCCCTAGAATCCTCATCCGAGGATCTCTCAAGGTCACTTGCCTCCTCATTCGGTGGAAGACCTTCCTTTTGAACTTGCTCTAGTTGAAGATTGACATTGTTGTCAAACTCCAACTCTATTACCAGATCGTTTTCCTGAGTGTCCTTAGCCACCCCCTTCAGCTTATCAGACACAAAGTTACTTCTATGGATAGGAGTGCTAACTTTATGACCAGTGCTTGAAGTAGGGCCTTTGTCTGGTGTTGTCCTAGGAATTCTTCCCATAGAAATATCTTTCTTGAACCTTGAAGGATCCACTCCTTCTTCCTTAGTTATTCTTCTGCAGTTTGAGATCAGATGGCCAATAGATTGACACCCTGAACAGAAATCAGGAAGGTTTTCATACTCAATGTGAACAAAGAAGGCAAAGCCTTCTCTTTCCACCAATATTGACTAGGCAGGGTTCCTTTGAGATCAACATCCACCAAAATTCTAACAAAGTGCCCAAAGGATCTAGTAGAGGTTGCATCATCCAGAGATAATGGAACACCCAAACCCCCAGCAATAGAGAATAAGATCCTAGCACTCCAATATTCCAGAGGTAAACCCAAGATCCTGACCCAACATTGCGAGTATGACACCTTCTAAAGACTGAGATTGAAGTCATGGGACCATAGGGATAATCTAAGGAATTCCGGTTTCAAGCTCCAAGACCCAACAACACAGATTGACCTCATATCCTCAACCGAGGCAAATGAAAAGTCATAGAACCCTCGACCCAGCGATATCATGCTCCATGTTCTAATCATGTTCCAGAGAGATTGAAGCTTTGCTCTCAGTTCAGTGAACTTAAGGGGCGAGTCTCCCTTGGATAATATGAGCCTTCCATGAAGGTGGGTTTTACACCTTTGAAGACCCGCTTGTACTATTCTTCCGATATCTTAATAGTAATAGCATCTCCCTTGATACATTGTTGAGGCAGTTGGGAGATTGAGATGTCACACGTTGCCTTGAGTGCTTGAGCAAAGGATTTGTTCTTGTGAACTTCCGAGATTGTTGGAGCTGGACCCTTGTTGACCACTTCTTCGGCTGATTCATCCAGATTTTCCAAACAAGATCAAGGAATAGTTGTCTTATGAGTTAAAGATTTCGTCCTTGTAGTTCCAAGATTGTTGGAGATCTTCATCATTGTGTTTCCAAGAATGTTGGAGTTCATCATCATTGTGTTTCCAAGATAGTTGGAGTTCTTCAATAACTCAGTTCATGCCCTAGCAGTTCATGCCCTAGTAATAGCTCAACCTTCTCACTCCCGTCATCAAAACCTCTCTAGTGGTAGATTGATTAGCTAGTAGGCAATACATTAGGAGTTTTAGATTTTTTTTTAATTACCAACCTAGTAATATATGTTGAAGACTAATATTATTAAAAAGAAATATTACAATATTAAAAATTTAATACATTAAATTCGAAAAAACTTCAATGACGTCTATGTGATGAAGTGCGACATTGAGGTGATTTTCTTTTTCTTTGCGGTTGGACTCTTAATTGTTGTTCATTCCATTGAGAGATTCTCCCTCCACCACGTGTCGCCAACTGTGGCTCCTCATCATCTGAATCATCTTCATCTTCATCAACATCCTCAACCAGAACTTCGTCATCATTATGTTGTATACCAGAAATGTTTGTAAACGGCATAGTAGGACGATTGTGTGGGATTTATAAGTGAAGACGTCACATAAAGATTGTGTGGGATTTATAAGTGAAGCTGGAGGACGAATCTGATCACAAATTCTTTTTGCAAATGTGTACTGAAAAATTTAGAGAAAATTAGAAGTAAATAATAAACTTAAAGAAAAAGTTTAAATTATAAAATAAAGTTACCATTCCATCAGAGTGTGCTCCATCTCGAGATATGTATCTTCTAGTCCTTGTTAAGTAGCACTGCATATACTCAGAGTAGTGGTTCAAAGGTAGGGTGTTTGCGGGTAAACCATCGACCACATAGTTATCCCAATTATTCCATATTTCAATCCAGCGACGATGCTTATGTGGTCAATTACAATCAGTTTTGCCACGTAAGTCAGCTTTGTGAAGTTTTTCACAATTGACTGGATCTTGTGGAATTGGTTGAGCAAAACCAAATGGCCTCATAACCCGATCAGTAGGGTGTCATTCGACAATTGGGAAACATATTTGTGGCACACCTCATATTTACCAACAGTGAACTTTTTAATTCAAATGCCAAAAAATACATTTACTGCCAACAATCATTTTTCTTTTCTAGATTAAGCAACAATATTGCATGTTAGAGCATCTTCATTGATGTATTCTTACTAAAGTATCAATGTAGAATTCTTATTTCTTAATAATATTTCTTGGCAAATTTACGTACCTAGTGTAATTTGACCATAAAATTACTAATCTAGTGTAACTTTTGTACTTATTACGGGAGTGATATATTTTTATTGAAATCGTCCACCATATAGCCAATTTTCCCTTTTTTATCTGTTGGTCCCACACAACTCGGCAATTGTGATGGAGTTTTTTTTAATAATTTGTAGGGAAATCGTTGATGGGGAAGGAGTTTTACTCCTTATTTTAATAATAAATCCTTAGGTAAATCGTGAATGCCGATGGAGTTTTCTTTTTTTAATATTTTGATGGAAATCGTTGATGTGGAAGGAGTTTTCCGCCTTTTCTTAATAATATATTCATGGAAATCGTTACTAGGATAGGAGTTTTATGCTTTATGATTTTTAAATAACAAAGTCGTTGATGGAGATGGAGTTTTCTCCTTATTATTTTTGTATTTAAGGCCATCATGTGTTCACCTAAAATTACATTTTCTCCTTCCAGTACACTTTTTCTCGGCTCTTGTTGAATCTTGTAATCGAGGCAATGTTATATTTATCATTTGGACATATTCACTTCATCCAGATTGTTACTTCATTGTAGGTTAGTATTACCACTTGGATGTATTATATGTTATAATGTTTTTTTAAATTTGGTTAATTTTTTGTAACATTATTATTTTGTTAAATGTAGATGACTATTCTAAGAGATATTGTAAGCGACTTTAGTGATGAAGAAGACATTGAAATATATAGTGATGAGGAGGATGTTGAATTGGATGTTTGTTCATCTTGTACGATGACATATAATATTCCATCATCATTTTTTCGTAACACAAATTCGGAAGCTGGTCGTGATCTTGGTCATATAAATGGTTTATTGAACAATAATAACAATGATTTGTTTGTTGAGATGCAATTTGAGTCTAAAGAAGCCACAATAAATGCTATTAGAGAATTTCATATTAAAAATTCATTAGATTATGTTGTTGATGAGTCTAGACCAGATAAATATGTTGGTAAATGTACACATTTTGGTGTCGGATGTGAGTGGCGAATTCACGCTTCTTTTAATGTTAAGCGCGACATTTGGGAGATTAAAAAAATTAATGGAACAAACACTTGTGTGTCTATGTTGGTTTCTCAAGATCACAACAAGTTAAATTCATCACTCATTGCATACCTTATTGTTAATTTAGTATCTGCAGATCCAAGTATACCAGTTAAGGCACTTGTGAAGGAGGTTGTTAGTCGATTTGGTTATACAGTGACATATAGAAAGGCGTGGATGGCAAAATAAATGGCATTGACTAAAATCTATGGTGATTGGGAAGGATCATACAACGAGTTACCACGTTGAATGAATGTTCTACAATATTTTTCTCCCGGTACTATTGTGAAATATCAAGCACATGAGCATATTTCACATAGCATGGAAGACCGTACTCGATTTATTCTGGATAGAGTATTTTGGGCTTTCAAACCATGTATTGATGGGTTTGCATATTGCAAACCTATTATACAAGTGGATGAAACCTTTTTAACTGTGAAATATACTGGAACGTTGCTTATAGCGAGTTCACAAGATGGAAACATGCGGGTATTTCAAGTAGCATTTGCTATTGTTGAAGGAGAGACGAAAGAAGCTTGGGAGTGGTTCTTTTACAATCTTAAGACTTATGTTACCCCTCAACCAAACATATCATATCAGATAGGGGGACAAGTTTATTAGCTGCACTCCGAAGCGAGGTGTTAGGATGGTCTAGTGAACAATCAGTTTATTGTATTCGTCATGTTGCTAGTAATTTCAATAAAGTCGTACAAATGAGTATGTATTAATTTTATTTGAAATTTTTAAATATTTTTTTATTATGTCGATTGATTTAATTTTATATTTAATTTGTAGGTTATGAGTTGATGCGATCACGATTTGAGTGAATGTTGAATTTGTTGCTACAAAAACATCCGAGGCTGGTGCATGGTTGGACCAAATTCCAAAAGAAAAATGGAGTCAAGCATACGACGAAGATAGACGTTTTGGCCACATGACCACGAATCTTGCAGAATGCATTAATGATGTTCTAAAAGGTTCTAGAGCTCTTCCTATCACAGCCCTAGTGAGAGCAACATACCACAAGCTAAATGAACAGTTCATTCAACAACGGAATGAAGCTTCTAACATGATTAGGGAATGGCATATATATTGCCAAGAGTTGACAAAAGTGATTAAAGAAAATCAGCGACAATCTACTTGTCAATTAGTTCGTACTTTTTCAAGGGAGACGGAGTCTCTGAGGTTGAAGTTGTATCCAGATCTGGTGGTTGCCAAGTGAGGCTTTACACTGTTAAACTAGCCAACAGTTGGTGTGATTATGGGGAATTTCAATCATTAAGATTGCCATGTTCTCATGCAATCGCAACATGCGCTTCATTGGCTTTAGATTATGGCCAATTTATCTCACAAATTTATCGGCTGGATAATATTCTTAATGTATATCGAAGTGAGTTTCAACCAATTGGCAATGAAGAATATTGGCCCCCTTATTCAGGTCCAATATTCATTCCCAATCCTCTTATACGACGGAAAAGAAGTGGAAGACCGAAGACTATACGCATTCATAATGAGATGGATGAAGTTCATATTCAACAAATTAAAAAATGTGGATGATATAGAAATGAGGGGTATAATAGGAAGACATGTACATTACGGTCTAGAGAACTTGATGAGAGTTCTACACAACCTTTCAATAATAAGTAGTTTATTTTGTAATCTTTATTCATATTATGCGAATATATTAATAATGAGTAGTTTATTTTGTAATATTTATTATAATAGTGTGAATTATACTATAACTTATAAAATATATATATATTATAACTTTATATATTATAAGTTATATATTATAACTTATATTTTATAACTTATATATTATAACTTATATATTAAAAGATAAATACTATAAGTTATTATATTATAACATATATAATATAACACTAGTAACAAATATATATATACCGTGTAACTTATAATATATATGCAGTGCATTGAAGAAGAGTGATGAAATGGAGTGAGTATTTGAATGCATTGTAGTGATTTGCCGTGTTTGAATGGAGTGATTTAGAGTGATTCAATGCAGTGTTTCAATGCAGAGTGATTCCTTTTCATAATGCAGTGATTCTTTCATAAAGTGATTCCTTGACTAAGTAATAATGCAGTGAAAAAGTGACTATTTTACCACTTTCACAGTGATTCCTTGCAGTGAATTACTACACAATGACCAATTTTGCAGTGACTCATTGACTACAAATTTCAACCTGGTTTGCAGTGATTCCTTGGTTTGATTCATTGCAGAAATTAACGTGCAATCTTTAATTTTTAGGGTTTCAAACCAAAAAGTGACTAATTTTACCACTTTCACAGTGATTCCTTGCTGTGAATTCACTACACAATGACCAATTTTGCAGTGAGTCATTGACCAAATTTGGTTTGGTTCATTGCAAAAATTAACGTGCAAATTTTTATTTTTAGGATTTCAAACAAAAATTGTCAATCCTGGTGACGAGTTCTATTTAAATATAATTCCTACATAAATCGTTAACGTCTATGACGATTTCAACCTGTTTCTAATTCAACCTGCTTGTAATTCTAAACAAATCGTCAATGCTTATGACGATTTTAATTTTATTTTCAAATATAAATCGTCAATTGGAATGACGATTTCAGCGATTTAAGTTTGTACGTAAATATATTTTGCATTTTTATATTATATATTTTAAAACATAAATAAATCTTCAATGGTTATGACGATTTCAAAAATATATTTTGCATTTTTATATTATATATTTTAAAACATAAATTGTCAATGTATATGACGATTTCTACCTGGTTGTAATTCCTAAACAAATCGTCAATGGTTATGACGATTTCAAAATTAATTTCAAATATAAATCGTCAATTGGAATGACGATTTCAAAGTGAATACATTTTGTATTAACATCAAACATAAATCGTGGATGAGGTTGACGATTTAAGTTTGTACGTAAATATACTT
Organism: Lupinus angustifolius; assembly: GCF_001865875.1. Lineage (NCBI taxonomy): Eukaryota > Viridiplantae > Streptophyta > Magnoliopsida > Fabales > Fabaceae > Lupinus > Lupinus angustifolius. The sequence continues at coordinate 14,797,876 of NC_032023.1, forward strand.
TAGATTATATATTTTGCATTTTCTATTTCCTAAGTAAATCGTCATTGCATATGACAATTTATATAAATCGACATTATTTTTCATATATAAATTGTCAATGTGAACGACGATTTAAACGTAAATATATTTTGCATTAGTATCAAACATATATTTTGTACTTGAGAATTTCCCTGAGGCAAAAATCTAAACATTCACCTCACACACTTCACACTTTCTTTCCCACACAATCACTATAAAATCTTGCCATTCACACTTCACACTTTCTTCACACCTTATTCATATTCATACTTTCTTTACATACACACAATTTGTTATGGAGTATCTTAATTCAGGGCCAATTGACACTTCCCTGCTTACAATGCAAAATGATCATATCTCGAACAATGTGTGGAATGGCATTGAATATGCTTTTCGACCTATATCTTGTTTCTGGCAATCACTACCTTCTGAACCAGTGTTGCAAGTTATTTGAAACACAACTTTTGGTAACTTGTTGACACTTGGAGCAGTAACAATCAACAATCATCTGTTATTAGCATTGATTGAGAGATGGAGACCGGAAACACATATTTTCCACTTTCCATGTGGAGAGGCCACCATCACTCTTGAGGATGTGGCTTACCAACTTGACATTCTGATAGAAGGAGAAGTTGTTATCGGAGTGACAAGTACGGATTGGGAAACACTTTGTTTCCGGTTGTTGGGTGCTGTTCTAGTAGGTAATGAATTAATGGGGTAGAGAGTGAAACTTACTTGGCTTGAGAGGACATTTCGTGATATCCCTGAGAATGCTAATGATGTTGTTATTGAACATCACACTAGAACATTTATTCTGAGAATGACCGGGGGATTTCTCATGCCAGATACATCAGGTAACCGAGTCCACCTTATGTATCTCCCCTTGCCCGAGTACTTAACGGAGACATTCCAATACAGTTGGGGCTCAGCTGTATTGGCTTGTCTTTATTGAGTACTATGTCGTGCAGCAATAATTAATGATCAAAAAGAGA
>NC_032023.1:14798985-14847687 GCF_001865875.1 Lupinus angustifolius
AGCCTGTTTAAAAGCCTGTTTTACTTTATCATCTTGAAATAGGTCATCATATCTACATTTAGATAGGTTAATATTCCTACTTTTAATTAGACTCTTCTAACCCTAACAATTAAATTATATTTTTTATATTAATATTACATATGTATAATAATATTACTTATATTAAAATTGTATAATATGAACATATTACATAATATAATTAAATAGGCCGGCCTATTAGGCTTAATAGGCCTTTTGGATGGCCTACAGCCTGGCCTATTTAACTAAATAAGCTTTTCAAAAAGCCTATGCCTGGCCTGTTTACGAAGAAAGCCTGGCCTGTTATAGGCCAGGTAATAGGCCCCTGGTAGGCGGACTGGCCTGTTTCCACCCTTAGCTGTATTCCAATACAGTTGTCTAATACTCCTTCAATCATGAGCATATGATCGCATTGAAAATCTTGCACCAAGACTGCGTGACCCAACAACACCTTATTTTCCATTAGTGAGAATGTATATATTAATTTTATGATTACATATAAAGTTTAAAAAAATGTGACTATGACTCTGTCATACTACTTCATATTTGTACTACACGTAAATATATATATTTCTACTATATGTAAATATAATGTTTCTATACTATATATAATATAATGTTTCTATATTTGTATACTGTTTCAACACTTTTAACAAACTAACAATGATTAATAATAGGTGGTCACAACATTTAATCACCACAAACATCCCTGGACATGCTGTTAATATGATACGTGCAATGTTTGATCGTATGCGCGTTGATAAGGTATATTTATATTTTTATATTTTATGTATAAATGTATATTATTATGTTTGAATATTTATTATATTAACTTTTTAAGTAACATTTTCACAGTTTTGTTGGATGCCATATTCCCAACTGCCTTTCCTCCCAAACATCTCGGAGAAAAGCCGATCACGTGTGCCACTAATATGTTTCGCAATTGTCGAATGGCACCCTACTGATTGGGTTATGAGGCAATGTGGTTTTGGTCAACCAATTCCACAAGATCTAGTCAATGGTGAAAAACTTCACAAAGTTGACTTACGTGGCAAAACTGATTGTAACTGGCCATATAAGCATCATCGTTGGATTGAAATATGGAATAATTGGGATAACTATGTGGTCGATAGTTTACCCGCAAACATCCTACCTTTGAACCACTACTCTTAGTATATGCAGTGGTACTTAAAAAGGACTAGAAGATACATATCTCGAGATGGAGCACGCTTTGATGGAATGGTAACTTTTTTTTATAATTTAAACTTTTTCTTTAATTTTATTATTTACTTCTAATTTTCTCTAAATTTTTCAGTAGACATTTGCAAAAAGAATCTGTGATCAGAGTCGTCCTCCAGCTTCACTTATAAATCCCACACAATCTTTATATGACGTCTTCTCATCTGGCCTTGAAATGATGGGAGCATTGGCTAAACTATACCCTAATACATACTCTACCCACATTGATGAAGCTCCTCCTACTCATCATTATCATATACCGAAAATTGACTCGTCGCAACCAACTACAGCGAATAGTCATTCACAAGGACATACTTCATCAGTTACTCCTCAACAACAACAACAACTGTATGGATTCGCAAATTATAATTATTCATACAGTAATTTCTCATCTAATTCTCAAATCCCACTACCATCAATGTTTCATACTACTTCAACTACATCAATGTCGGCATACGATTGTCAACAATATTATCGTCCTACTATGCCGTTTACAAACATTTATGGTATACAACATAATGATGACGAAGTTCTGGTTGAGGATGTTGATGAAGATGATTTAGATGATGAGGAGCCACAATTGGCAACACGTGGTGGAGGGAGAATCTCTCAGCGGAATGAACAACAATTAAGAGTTCAACCGTAAAGAAAAAGAAAACCACCTCAATGTGGTACTTCATCACATAGACGTCATTGAAGCTGTTTCAGATTTAATGTATTAAATTTTTAATATTGTAATATTTCTTTTTAATAATATTAGTCTTCAACATATATTACTAGGTTGGTAATTAAAAAAAACCTAAAACTCCTAATGTATTGCCTACTAGCTAATCAATCTACCACTAGAGAGGTTTTGATGAGGGGAGTGAGAAGGTTGAGCTATTTCTAGGGCATTAACTGAGTTATTGAAAAAACCTAAAACTCCTAATGTATTGCCTATTACAGATTAGGGCAAAGGCAAAAACGTAAAACTCCTACCACATTCACGATTTAGGCAAGGATATATTATTAAAAAAAGAAGGAGAAAAACTCATTCCCCATCAACAATTTTCATCTTAATATTAAAAAAGAAAACTCTAGTACCATACCCGATTTACCTAAAGATTTATTATTAAAATAAGGAGTAAAACTCCTTCCCCATCAACGATTTCCCTTTGAATTATTAAAAAAAAACTCCAACATAGTTTCCGAGTTGTGTGGGACCAACAGAAAAAAAGGGAAAATCGGCTCTATGGTGGACGATTTCAATAAAAGTACACTACCGCCGTAATAAGTACAAAAATTACACTACATTGGTAATTTTCTGGTCTAATAACACTAGGTAGGTAAACTTGCCATGATTGATCATATCATACTCGTGGATTTATTGATGTCTGCCATCACAATAAAAAACATAATCATACCCATGAAGAAATATATGTGACCTTTATCGATTCTGAAATGATCGATCTATAAACCAGATTCATTTTCTTTTTTCATAGACCTAATTAAGAAAAAGCAGCACAAAACGGAGCTGTAACATATGCATTAACATTTCATATAGTACTCCAAACATATCTTATGTGAATAAGAGATATAGAGTAAAAGTGTTTTATTTCACTTTTCTACAAACCAAACCTAGCTTGCTGCAGAACCCTCTTGCTATGGTGAGAGTGAAACCCTGCTACTAGTGTCCAATAGATTTATGAAAGTGTAAATTGTGCACCTATATGTGACAATAATTGAATTATTCAATAATCAATTAGTTGCATGATCTTAAGTTTCTTTCTTCTAGATCAATATACTGCTTTCAAGGGTAAAATTAGTCTAGGCAGATTAGACTTAACAAAAATAGGCTTAAATTTTTTTATAATTTCTCTGTTTGAGTCATATGTTATCAGTCATAAGCCTTTTATGTTGCGACTAGCGTGTTTATAAGTTAAGTTTGATCCAATATTTAGAGGTTTATTTTATGTTAAATATAAAAACTTGAATGAGTGACTTTGGCGCAACGGTAATTTATGAGCTTAGAGATCCAATTCCTAAAAACAAACTCAATTCCTTTTATCCTCTATCCCTCCTTTGATTTCATTCCCCTTTATTTGTCTTTGTTTAAGACTAAAATCTCTTTCTTGCCCTTGCTTCTCCTTTGATTTCATTCCCTGTTATAAGTCTTTCTTTAAAATTTAAATTACTTTGGGAAACTTGAGAGGGTTTTGAAGGGTTAGCATAAAAAGTATAATCATCCTTTATTCACCAAAAGGACCATTGTCTTCTCTCTTTATAAATCCACAACTTTAAACATTTTTTTATATAATAAAGGGGGAGGGATCAAGTTAATCCAAAAGTAACTTTCAAGAGATACTCCAAATTTCCACCATATATTCCTTATAATCTAAAAACTTATAATCTTTATTTTAAAAGTCATATGAAAGTCACATGTCACTCAATCCCATATTCCCTTCCTTCTCTTTCTTCTTCCCTTCCTACTATATTCAATAACTAGTAAAAGACATTGTGCCAAGAAATTTATGATTTTGTTGAAATATATTTTGAACTATATTTTAGTATTTGAGTTAATGTTGTATTAGGTTAGTTATTGTTAAAGTTAGTTTTAGTTAGTTAGGTTTTGTTTCTAGGTATATAAAGTTTACTTTCCATTCTTTATATAAAGGATTAAATGTAATTTTATTTTTCATCTATTCAATATGTTGGGGATGCTTGAAATATGTTATTGTGTTAGTCTCACATTGTCTAGTATTAGAATAGAGTAGAGTAACCAATGTTATATATTGGACTCAAGTCCCTTGTTATAATGTGCACCAGATATAAGTACCAAATAGAAACACCTCATGGGCAGGTGGACCCATGAGTGTGCTAGAGTTTGTAATCTTTATTCTCTAATAATATCTTGGTAGTCGCTCAACGCTCTCGGGGATGTAGGCACAATAGCCGAACCCCGTTAACAAATTCTTTTGTTTCTTCTCTTCTATTTATTCTATGCACTTTATTTGATTGCTTGTGGCCAACACTACGAAACGATCGCTTTCGTTGCACCAACAATTGGTATCAGAGCCAATTGGTAGATGACTCTTGACCTAAATACCAAATTATGGCAAAGGAGGGTGAAGAACGTGTTGGCTGGACAAGGTCGGTCAAAGGTATTGCATGAGGATAAATCAGATGAGTTGAAAGAGAAGAAAATATGGCGAAACTGTTATGGGGGCGATATATGTTGATTCAGAATTCCATAAATTATGTACTAGATTAGGATCAAGGTCGAGATAGAGACTCATGTGTTGAGTTTGACCTAGAGACAGGTGCTGATAATATCTCTCTAAATGTTGAGATAATTTTCTCATTTGAAATGAGAAAGAGAATATCCTAATGGCGTGTGTGCGACGTCATAGTGAAGATATTAATTGTTAGCAAATCCACAAAAGCACAAGGGCAATGATTGACTTTGATGTAGGATGTGACATGAGCATTGACTTTGATGCAAGGTGTAACACGTGCATCGTAGAGATGCAGGATGTGACATGGACATTAGCTTGGATGTAAGGATGTGACACAGATATTAGTTAGCATTGATGCAAGGTATGTGCTGTGGGTATACTCCTTATGGTGGAGTATGATAGTTCTTTTGAACTAGGATTGTCGTAGTAGACAATGGTGGTAGCGGTTGAGGCTTTCCAAGGAAGCTCGAAGGTTCATTTTGATTGAGTATTGAAGAGGACGATTGTTGGTGAACTTTTGTGTAGATGTTCCAATATATCGAAAGACTTCCTAACAATAGGTGGCTAGGCGGCATGTTCCATTTGATGGCGGTACGAGAAGCTGACTACAAGTTTGGAGAGCTAGGCTCTTGGTAACATCGTCAAGGATACTTAGAAGGTCTATGCTGTAGGGGAGCAGTTAAAGGGAATTAAACGTTGAACAAGGTGAAATCATATATTTGCTAAGGTGGAGATTCTTGTGTAGATTTCCTAATGAGCGAGATATTCGTCTATTTCAATCAAGGTGAAGATTGTTGAGGATGCTTGAAATATATTATTATGTTAGTCCCACATTGTTTAGTATTGGAATAGAGTAGAGTAACTAATGTTATATATTGGACTCAAGTCTCTTGTTATAATGTGCACCAGATATAAGCACCAAATAGAAACATCTCATGGGCAGGTAGGCCCATGGGTGTGCTACGGTTTGTAAACCTTATTCTCTAATAATATCTTGGTAGCCGCTCAACGCTCCCGAGGATGTAGGCACAGTTGACCGAACCCCGTTAAAAAATTATCTTGTTTCTTCTCTTCTATTTATTCTATGTCTTTTATTTGATTGTTTGTGGTCAATGCTGCATAACGATCACTTCCGCTGCACCAACAATTGGTATAAGAGCCAATTGGTAGATGACTCTTAACCAAGACAACAGATAATGGCTAAAGAGGGTGAATACGTGATGGCTAGACAAGGTGCGTCAAAGGTAATGGCAAAGATAGAGTAGATGAGTTGAAGGAGAAGGAAACATGGCGAAACTATGGTGTGGGCGATGTACGTGTTGATCTAGAACCCCGTAAGTTCATGTATTGGGTTAGGATCAAGGTGGAGATAGAGACTCATGTATTGAGTTTGACCCAGAGATAGATGCTGACAATATCTCTCTATATGTTGAGAGAATGTTCTCATTTGAGATGAGAAGTGGAATATCCTAATGGCGTGTCTGAGACGTCCTAGTGAATGATGTTAATTGTTAGCAGATCCACAAAAGGTACAAAAGCACATAGGCGCTGACTGACTTTGATGTAGGGTGTAACATGTGCATTAATTTTGATGCAAGTTGTAACACGAGCATTGGTAAAGATGCATAAGTGTAATATAGCATTGGCTTGGATGCAGGGGTATGACACAGACATTAGTTAGCATTGATGCAAGGTGTGTGATGTGGGTATACTCCTTATGGTGGAGTATGATAGTTCTTTTGAACTGGATTGTTAGAGTAGACAATGGTGGTAGTGATTGAGGCTTTCCAATGAAGCTCTAAGGTTCAGTTTGACTGAGTATTGAAGAGGACGATTGTTGGTGAACTTTTATGTAGAAGTTCCAATATAACGAAAGACTTCCTAGCAATAGGTGGCTAGACGACAAGTTTGGAGAGCTAGGCTCTTGATAACATTATCAAGGAAGGATACTCAGAAGGTCTATGCTGTAGGGAGCATTTAAATAGAATTAGACATTGAACAAGGTGAAGTCATATATTCACTAAGGTGGAGTTTCTTGTGTAGATTTCCTAAGGAGCGGGATATTCGTCTATTTCAATCAAGGTGTAGATCGTTGAGGATGCTTGAAATATGTTATTGCGTTAGTCCCACATTATCTAGTATTGGAATAGAGTAGAGTAACCAATGTTATATATTAGACTCAAGTCCCTTGTTATAATGTGCACTAGATATAAGTATCAAATAGAAACACCTCATAGGCAGGTGGACCCATGAGTGTGCTAGAGTTTGTAATCTTTATTCTCTAATAATATTTTGGTAGCCGCTCAACACTCACGGGGATGTAGGCACAATTGACCAAACCCCTTTAGCAAATTCTCTTGTTTCTTCTCTTCTATTTTTTCTATGCACTTTATTTGATTGTTTGTGGTTAACGCTGCGCAACAATCGTTTCTACTGCACCAACATATTATTCAATAAATGATATTTTCTTTTTTTATCTTCCTTGTTTCATCAAGAAATTAGTCAATGTCTCGTACCATCTTCACATGGTATCTTAGCAATTGTAAATATATTTCCGCAAAATGTATTCATCATCTTCCTCAAACAGGTTCTTAGGATTCCACCTCCCCATTCAGCAACACCTTCTTCCTTCCCCAAATCCCCGTCACCCACTTCTTCAAGTACAACTCAAAGTTCTCATCTTTGAACCTCACATGCTCATTCTTGTCGAGTTTCTTGAACTGTTTTCAGAGGGAACTAAGTCAAGACGGATAAGTGCAACAACCTGAAGAAGATATGGAAAACAAAGAACAACATCAAGAAATATAAGCTTCTTCATTGGTCATAGATGATCTTGAGATCAGAGAATGGAGATTCATGGGCATCCTTTGCAGATTCAGGCTCTATTTTATTCAGCCTTACTCTGTGCAATTTTTTTTAATGCTCATCCAGTATAGTTGTTATTCTATCTATGTGCCGCTTTGCTGCAACAGAACATTCTGGGGATTTTTCTTTAAACGTTTTCTCAAAGCCTTGAACATGATATCTTAGAAATCGATCTACTATGTGACATTCATCAATTTGTTGGGCTAAACTTTGCCAAGTCTGTCAATATAAATCGGTTGCCCCTCTTTGTCTGATCCACACCATGGAAGCCATGAGAATAATAACGCTCAACCTCGCACGTGAGATGCTTGCTCCAGAGAATGGATCAGACCAGATTTCTCCTTGGTTAGTGGAATGGATGCCAAAAAAGGAGGTTATTTAATTGATTTGGTAGCTGAAATGCCATTCATGGCTTTTCTTATTTGATACAATTGCCAATAGCTTGGTTCATTTTTCATCATTTGCATGAGTTCAACGTGCATATTCATTCTGACTTCATCCAAATGATTCATCATCATAATGTCAGCTTGCAGCAACACATAGTTGATGCTCTAGGGAGGATTCCATTCTCATCAATTCTGAGACCATGAGTCTTTTGTTTTTTTGTAAAAAATGCGTCTACCATCAATTACAGAGATATTATCCTTTATCAATTATCCTCAATTATCTCTTTTCTTTACTACTTTATTTTCTTTATCTCTCTCATTACATATACAACATTATTAAAATATGTATTTTCTTCTCTGAAGCAACATATTAAGATCAAGATTAAGATTCATTTTATTTTCTCTCTTTCATCTACTATGGCTGATTTGATTGGTTAAGCTTCTGTCAAGATAGATGATTAAGCTTTGGATGAAGTTGCTTCTGCCTATGGTGGTTAAGCGTCAATATTGCTTCACATTCAAATTTCAAGTCTGGGAGACGAAGATTCACTCACCAATAAAATGATGTATTAGAGTATATCATTGTGTTTGAACATAATCATTTCAAGCTTGGAATGCATGGTACATTCCAGCTTGAGGGGAACTGTTTAAATATATTTTGAACTATATTTTAGTATTTGGGTTGATATTGTATTAGGCTTGTTATTGTTAGAGTTAGTTTTAGTTAGTTAAGTTTTGTTTCCAGATATATAAAGCTTATATAAAGTTTACTTTTTATCCTTTGTATAAATGATTCAATGTAATTTTATTTTTCATCTATTCAATATTCAATAAATGATATTTTCTTTTCTCATCTTTCTTGTTTCATCAAGAAATTAGTCTATGTCTCCTATCATTTTAATAGATTTCTCTTTAGAAATCCTCCACTATATTATACCACATCTCCTTCAAAGTTTGCACTTTCTCACTCATTTGATATTTTGTAATTTCTGTCACTTCCATCACTTTCTTGGTGAATAAAAATTAGGAATGGGGGAATGAGGTGTATGCGCTCAGGTTTCAACGTGAAAAGTTGCGTGTAGAAATGGGTCGTACAACATAGACTATATAATTATAGAGCACCTGATTGAACATGAATATGAAATTTCTAAGTAAAAAATAGTAAAATAAGAAGAGAAGAAGATGAGTATAATAAAAGAATATCATATGGGTGAGAAATTGCAAATTTTGAAGGGGCTTGTGTACGAAGATCGGAGGGGAGGAGGAAGAGAAGGAAAAAAATATCGGATTGAGTGACATATGACTTTCACATGACTTTTAAAATAAAAATTATGGGCCTTTAGATTATAATAAAATGAATGGTAGAGATTTAGAGTAACTCTTGAAAGTTACTCCTTGAGTAACTTGATCCCTCCCCATAATGAATTATCTTTTTGTGTTATGCATCCGATACATGTTCTATCTAAAATATATACGGATGAGGATCAACTGTCCCATAATCCTGTCTCTCTTCATGTCCCATCCATCAATATATTGACACGTGGAAAATAATTTAACTATTTTTCTCAATCATATTATTATATTCTCTTCATTGAAATTATGCCCTTACGCCTTCTTACTAATTATAAAATCACCACACTTTTTAGTTTCTCTTTCTCCTTCCTATTTCTCTCTCTTTACATTTTGCAACACTTTATTGTTTCCATTCTTTCTTTAAATCACCTTCATCTCTCATTTCTTTTCATGTTGTTCAAACTATACTCTTCCTATCCACTCAACCTTTCTCAAATTACATGCCCTTTCACAAAATTATCTACATTTTTTTAATCTTAAATCTCATCCTCCTCATTTCTAGGGTTTAACTAATTACCATTTCTTTAATTATTTTGCTTATGCGATTTGAGATTTTTTGTTGAATGTAAAATGCAATAATTAAGTTTTTTGTTTTTTTAAATTCAGTGTTTTGATTGAAATGAAGGTATTTTTATGAGGTTGTTGCTTTAATTTGTGAAAGAAATGATAGCTTAGAGTATAGTTTGAAGAATGTGAAGGAAATGAGAGAGGAAGATCATTTAAAGAATGATTGCAATAAGGTGAGAGGATATATCACCATTGTTGTTCTCCAAAAAGCTGAGAGAGAAAGAGAAATGAGAAAGATAAATGAAAGTGTGGAGTGTGACAATTATGTAATTAGTAAGAAAGTGGAATGCCGTAACTTTAATGAAAAAAGTATAATAATGTACTTCAAAAAATAATTAATTTAATTTCCACATGTCAACATGTTAATGGACGGGATAGAAAAAGAGACAGAATTAAGGTAGACATAGGACTATATATATGTGTGTGTGCGTGTGTGTGGATGTGTGTGTGCGCTTATATATATGTTTAATAGTTGTTTTGAAATAAGAGTTAGTAGCATAAGAATTAACTTACTTGGATAACAAGTAATTGTGTGTAGAGTTTTGTTAAGAAGTAGTAATCAAAGAGTTTCTTTACGTAGATAAAAATATATTAGTTCTTAATAGAATTAAGATTAGAAGTGATTTTAGAATGAGAAAAACAAGTTAGTCTAGTTTAACTTCAAAGCTGTCCAAGTTTGAAGTATAACCGTTATGGGTAAATGCATAGTCTTAGAATTTTAATTAGAGTTGGTCTAAGTGACCACCTAACCTATTATATTTTATAATAAGTTACTAGTGTTGAGTTTTGAGGATAGAAAGTTATTATCTTAGTGTTGTGCTATGATAAATAACTTAGTTAAAAAGTTACCAGAAAAAAGTGTCAGTTATAATGCACCTTTGTTGCTGAGAGTGCCTGTAATCTTTTCTGTTATTTCTTTGAGTGCTTGAACTATCATCTATACTCACCTAGACATTCTTTAAGGTTTTATTAAGATTTCTTAGAACACAAGAAAACACATCCATGCATTACACCAATTTCCCAAACCAAATTCATCTACATGTGCCATTCCATACATTTAAAATTTTGCTAAATTATCTAATCCTTATTTAAGCCCTAATGACGCCTAACCCAAAAATATCTTTCTCCACTAAATCTGCCCCATCACCTATATATATAGCCTTGGTGAATGGGGGGGGGTGAATTCATTTCCATTTTCACACTCCCTCACCAACACTCAAACACTCCAACAAACCCATATTCTCCACTCTTCCTTCCTTGCGTCGGCACTAGGTGGGAGAAGAAGAAGACTTCTTTTTCTCCACCATATCTTGCATTCAAACCATTCAATATCTTCTCCAAGGTATCTAATTCACTTCCATAGCTTTTAATCTACACTTTCTTATAATTTTGTTGGCTGGATTCTTCACTAAGCTTATATGAACTAAAAATTGTGCAACTATAATTTCTAGTGTAGAGTTTACTTGGATTCCCTTCTAAATTCTCTTCAAATACTCTACCCAACCATTTCAAGGTATGGAGAACTCAAATTTCACCTTTGATTCACGAAAAAATGATGTGCAAAGGCTGTCATCACTGTTTTAAAATTTTGCTCTAAGTGTGGTTAGGGAAATCATGCATGCTTGTTGTTGTCATTGTTATTGTTGAGTTGTAAGCTTAGGGTTGTGTTAGAAAATATCATAGATATGCTTAGAACCCTTTGCATGTTGGAAATATTCTATGTGCAGGTCTCTTTGTCCCAAGAATTTCGTGGGTTAAGGATTTCTAAACCCAACCATCTCCTTGTGTTGTTGTTAGATCATAAAGGGTGTTGTTGTGATTGTTCTAGAGTTGTTTAGGATTGAAAAACCCTTGCATATGCTATAGAATTTGTGTAGCACTCTGTACTCATGATTTTGAACTCACTCCAAAGTTTGGAACTCAAAAATTTTGAAGGCTAGGAAGCCATGCAATTTGTTCCAAGTGTTTAAGAGTTAAGAAAACTCTAGTACCTTAATTCTTTGATAACTTGTGTTCCTAAAGTCCAAATTTAATATATAATCTATGCATATGTTCATATTTTAATTTTCTAGCCTATTATGATCTTAATTAGGGACAAGGATTCGGTTTCCTCATTAAGTAAACACGAAAAACAGTCCCTAAATTTCAATCAAAACTATCCAATTTTTAACGATATGTTAGCCTATGTTTCAAATTGCTTTATGATCCATAAATTCTGAGTTTTATGAGCCTAAACCCATAGTAGTATTCTGTTTCATGAAGATGAAGTTTTATTCATGAGTTTTATGAGCCTAAACCGAAAATCCTTTATGCCTAAAAAAACCGAGTAAGACCTTTAAGACTCCAAAACTCTTTGGTAATGTCTTGAATACCTAAAGTTTGACCTCAAATGTTATATGCCTAATATTTAGGTACTGAGGGTATGAGGTTCTAATCCTCTTATTATGAAATTATATCATGTTTTTGAAAGCCTGAAAACAAAGGGGGGGTAATTACCTCGCCTAGAAAACCTAAACCGAAACTTTTAACTCCTGAACATGTTGAAATACCCAATGTGTCAAGCTCAATTATTCCCTATGTGTTTTAGTGTGAATCTCAAGATAATAATTTTTTTGAGATTTTTCAGAAGCGAATCCGAGCCTCCTAAGTCAAATTCTAAGTTTTAAACCAACAGTGTCTCTGAAAATGTTTTCGTGCCTGATCAAGATCTTAGTTATATCCAAATTAAATATTTGGGTATATTCTAATGTCTAGAGCCTCATTAAGGTTTTTTCCTTTACAATCTGAATAAACTTAGTGATATCAAAATTAATTGTTTACGACCTAATCAGGTACTCGACACTCAGGCAATCGACAACAAAGGAACATTAAGTTCAGTAAGGTTAAAGGTATGGAGAGAAGTGTCTTTATATATGAGCTTAGAAATGATGTCAAATATATTCGTGCATCTCTAAGCTAGGCCATATGCGGATATAGTCGAATATTATTTGTGTGGCCGCAAACAATTGAGTAGCGAGACTTAGTTGTTCGTAAATTGATTTAATCATAAACTATGATTAATATGTTTGACTGAATTGGTCGAATGAAATTGAATGTTTATGTCTGTTGATATAAATGATTATCATGACTGAAAATCGATTATGAGACTACTGATGTAACTGAATATTCTGTTGAAACTCTGAACTGTGAACTATCATTGAGTTGACTATTGAATTGTCATCAAGCATTTTCATGGCATAGCATATTGACATCCTTGATGGAACTTAAAGAATGAAAGACTTTGCTTATGAAATATTTGACAAAGGATGAAGGGGAAATGTTTTTCTGAATTTTATCAGAACTAGCATATTTTTACAGTTAATAGAAAATCCTTTTGATTAGTAAGCCAGTAAGTTAGAACTTGAAGAAAATGTCATAGTTGAGTTTCAACGAAAAATGTTTTGTTATTACCCTAAAAAAAAGGTTTCCCCTGCTTCTTCTTTTAAAAGAACGAAAAGTTATGCTTTGTATGAATCAGAAGATTCATGTCACTATGTTTACTGTTTATAACATAGTCTGCGAGAAGATACAACATTGAGATTGTGTTGAGAACCCAGATGGGTACCTTGTCTGTGTGACTTGGTTGAGGGGACATTGTGGGTGGATATTGATTTTTCAGGAATAGGATAGCTCCCTTGAGTTGACAGAACTCTTCGTAATAACTACAGCGACCTTTGACACCCCCTTGAAGGTATCGTGCTCAGGATGATGCAGCGGTTATCTTTGCCGACCAGTGGGTATTCCAGCGCTATTGAGTGCACGATAGTTATATGCCTTTTGGTTACCAATGGTTGGCACAACGTTGTACTCTTCCTGTTCGCTTCCTAAGAACAACAAATGGTTGGATGAGCTCGATCAGTTTGTACTATTGATGTTGATGTATTGTTAGGGGCCCAGTTAGGAGATGTTTTCTCCATGCACTCATCCATAGAATAATTGGTCTTATTAGATTAAAGAGTGCATTCATCATTATATCATGCTCATACGTATGGTTAAATTGTCATATTAATACTTGTATGATCTGTTTTATGTTATGACCTTATTAATTGTTGATTGTTTATCTTATATAGAGATACTTACTCTCCAATCTCACATTACAGGTAGTGATGGACTCTGAGGCCTCTTTTGTGATTCCTCCCTGTTGAGTAGAGATCACACCTCTCCCATCGGGGGAGGTTGAGGTGGACCAGTTTAGGGTGGTGTTTAGGGGAGAGATAGAAATCATGTGTTCATACTCAGATAAGCATAGAGTAATACTCCCCTACCGCTCTATCGTTCCAGCGGTTTATATCATGCACATACCTTCTCCTACTGCTCCTCTTGACTTATCTTCTGGATTCTATCATGCCCGTACAAGTAGGGTTGCGCCATTTCGGTGTACATCCAGAGCCTTGATGAGACGTTCTACTGGGGGACCACCTGTAACCCCGGCTAGTCGTACTAAGACGACTGAGGGAGTTCAGACTTGTTGATGTATTTGGTGTCTTTCTTTATAGTAGAGTCATATGGATTCACCCGCTATTGTCGTGAGAAAGAATCTGGGGTTTACTCCTGGATCCTCTTCTCACGGGGTACGTGGGAGGATTCAGGATGATATTCGTGGCTCGGTAAGGAGGGCCCGTTTATCTCCTTCACCACCATACTCCCTCGCGCCAACCGAACCTATGGTCAGGGATGATGTCATATATATTTTCCCGTGATGATGAGGATCTAGAGGAAGACCCTGAGGAGGGTAGTTTTGAGGGACAATAGCATGAGGATGTTGGGTTGAGATTTTGACGGGCAGTTTGTGCATGGTATGGCCGTGTAGTTTTCTTTTGGTGCAGTGATTGTGAGCTTAGTGTACACCCAGCCATAGGATCTTTTGCGTGTGTTAGCTATATATATATATATATATGTCCTATAATGTTGGAGTGTATATGTGGATGGTATGACTTGGATGGTGTACTCTTTCTTGGACTATGACATTTACTTTTGAACTGATGATATGTACATATATAAACATATGTTATGTTTATTACGTTATGTATTGTTGTTTAGTTTATAGTTTAAGTGGTGAGTTCTGAGAATACTATATATTCATATGTTATAAAAGTAAAAAAATCTCATACGCTATTTTAGCAAAAGAAAATTATAATTAACCAAGATCGTAAATGACGATCTTGTATGTAATTGTTATAACATTAAGAAAAGGGTGTTACACAGCTGATCCCCTTCCGTTATATACCACTTAATACATAATTTCATTTTTATTAGTGAGAAAATATAAGTTAAATATTCATGTTTTATTTTTCTAAAAAATAAAAAATAAAAGATACATAAACTAATATAATACACCCTTCAAGACAACAAATGTAGCTCATCCGTGTAATACATAAATTAGAAAAACCTATATATTTACGGCAAACTCAATTAAAATGTTATCACTATAACAATAGGAAGAATATATTAATCATAATAGATTTGCACTTATAAAATGATAAATTTTGTAGTCCTCTTATTTGAGCTTCTATTAGTTTACCTTCTTCCAAAAAATGTAGCAATTCCCCTACTTCCATTAAATTACCATTCTTGACTACTTTCCATCATTTGCTTGCCCTTTCCACATTACTCATCTTATAATTATCTTTATTATCTTTAAAATATCACTAGAAAATTTGAAGAACAAGAACTTTGCACCCACTCTCCTCTACATGTGAAACTATTTACAAGGCTCCAACAAAAAAAATCAATCATCAATGGGACACGCATTAAAAACCAAAGCTCCAATAGTCTTCTTCTATAAAATAAAATGATGGTTTAGGTAGAAAACACAGTAACCACGAACAAAACATATTTGGGCACTTCATACTTTGGTATATAGGACTCAAGAAACATAGAACATAATACTTGATTATGAAATGAAAGACTATTTGAAGCTTATCTTGAACTTGAGACAACTTCAAGTTCTGTTTCCAACTTCACGCATTATTTATGAACTTATGATGGATGAAGATGATTAAGTATAAAAATATGAACTGAATTGACGCTGAGGCCTACCATCGCATCCTCAGTTTTGGATAGTTGAATTTCTCTCCACCTCGTCGGAGATGTCTGAAGAATGAGCTACCGACTGATCATCTCACACCTGTTCCTTTTGGACCACTGCCTTAGGGCGTCTGATTGCTTCTGCAGCCTCTGGCATCACAACGGTAGAAGGTTGAGGAGGAACCCACACACGTTGGGCTGGCTACTGACCGGAAGCAGCACCATTAGGTGTTCTGTTATACTCAACGCCGCTATCAATCTCACTGGTTCTGACATTTTTAGTCTGCCACCAGGGTGCTGGGATGTCACCATTATCTTCCACGCTGGAATTGAAGTCCTTGCCGTTTACTTGCACCTGACCAACTTCCCAAGGCTGGCCGGGAGAAGTTGAAGAAAACAATCAGATTCACATGGAACAATAACACTAGGAAAGGAATTTTAACAACTAACAAGACTCCCTGTTAATAGAATTTGAGGAAGATAGATGTTCACAACCTTATCCCATAAGTGGAGACACTGTTTTCAAGATTTGAACATTTTTTATAAAATGTATGAAGAAAACATTTATACCACCTATTGGTTAAATAGAAGCCACCTCAATAACTACTATCTTTCATATTAACAAGATAACCATTGAATTAACCTGAGTCTTGATATGTAAGATACAAATTATTAATTTTTTAAAAACTTTTGGACAGTAGACAATATCACAATAATTGTTAAATCGCCATAGAATCCATTACATGCTTCTGTAATTCCAAATGTCATGATACTAAAAAAACTAGGAATGAAATTTATTCCAAGATCACCTGTCTTTTCCTTGATTGCCAAATCTAAGACATATCATGCCCACAAAGATAGTCACAAAAATCAGATAATGGAAATCTAGTCTCTAGAACTACTCCATCCGTCCCCAAACTCAATGCATTTTTCATTCATTACCCAATCACACACTAGTATGAAACTTCCAAGCATTTTTATTTATTTTTGTAACTTTTATTTGGGACAATTTTCATTAGATCTTTTTTTGGATGCAGGAGTAATACATTTGCAGATGAGTTTACTGATAGAAACACTTAAAGATGAACCAAAATGAGGTTAAAAATTGACATATGCGAAAGTAGTAAAAAAAAACCAACATTTAGGAAATGCAAAGCAAGATCTTCGAAATAAACCTTAGTTCTAGGCACTAAGCGAGGCTTTTGATGGTTGCTGATTAGGGTTGGGTGGTGAATCATCAATATATCCTGCATTAGAACTTTGCCATATAAGTACCAGGCCATACAAAATTGGTAAACCTGATATACAAGAGCAATCTTATAGTCCACAGTAACATCTCCCCTTGCACAAAAATTTATCCATAAATTCACTTCAATTAAACTTTCAGAATATTTAATTAATGGTGCATAGATAAGGTTTATGTTTTTAGGTGTGCAATGACAATTGTCAAGATTAGAAAGCGTAGAGGTTTACCCTAATATTAGAAGGCTTCTCCCCTCTTTGGATCATGGCCATTATCTGCAAAAGATAATTGAAGGATATAATTATCACAAAGGATCATATGAAACAATTTCTCAATTAAAATAAACAAATTAGAGGATATCAAGTGATCTCATGTTGTATCTTTTCTTGAACACTCAATCAATATATAAAGTGGACAGAGTAAATTAAGCATGAACAATGTAAGCACTTTGTAAGCACTTTTTGGCTTTCATATACTTAGTGGATTTCACATTTAATGGACAAACCCTTACTTGCTTACATTAGACAGATACACTTAGAGGAGTCTTATCCTACCTCCATATATGACTTTGAATGAGGAGCACTGGCAGGTTGGGACGAAGATTTCACTGCAAAGACATTATAATCATGGGTAATAATTCATAAAATTCTATTAATACAAGTAGCACTTAATTAATGTAGAACAACCTGAATGCAACTCATTTTCCGCCTTTCCATTCACAATCAGCTGCTGTATCTTCTCAATAATTACAATGTTAAAAGTTGAAACATACTTTAGACAATGCAAACGGGATCAGAAAACGTATGCCAAAATTTCAATAAAGAAACTGAAACATTTCCTACTATGTATTTTTATATCTGACCTTTGAACTTGTTTGATTGACTTGGACTCCATCAGAAGCTATTTTTAATCCATAAATTCGCAGCAACGTAGAAAATTCAATAAGAAAAAGAAAAGTTTGGAGTTGTCACAAATAACTTCTGCCATAATGTGATAGAACCTCGGCCATGCAAAGCCACTGAGATTTTTCAGGAAGCCTCAAAAGATTGTATGGTGAAATCATAAATCCAGTAAGAATAGTTATCATGAAGATATGATTTGTCAAAGCTCTTGTTCACCATGTATGAGCCAAAACATCATACCATATACAGCCCAAGTTGATATCTTCAAGTAGGGGTGAGCATGGGCCGGTTGGGATGGGTTAAAGTTTGTCCTTATCCGACCCTAAATGTTGGCCGACTCATATTTTGAATCTGGTCCTAGACCCGAAACTAACCCGACTCCTAAATATCGACCGGGTCAAACTTTAAACTTGGCCCGACCTTGGACCTGACTAAATATCATACATACTCATTTTAGATAAAATCTTTTCTATATTATTTATTATTATGAATATGTAATTTGATATATAAAATGATATACGTAGATATATTTTTAATCATGTATATATGATGAAAAATTAGTCAATCAATAATATTTCCGACCAAAAAAATAATGTTATTACTTTTTACATATTTGAATAGAAACACATACAAATATAATGAATGAGTGATCATGGGACGGGTCGAGACGGGTCATGTTTGGTCCCTACCCGGTCCTAAATATTGAACGGGTCTAATTTTTTAACCCAAACTCGGCCCTAGACCCAATGAGACTCGACCCTATTCGGACCCGATCATAATCGGACCATATTGGTTGAGTGGGTAGTGGGTAGGGTCGAGTCCTGCTCACCCTATCTTCAAGAATATAAATATGCAAGATCACCAATGACTCAACTATGTATCTATAACTAATTCACAAGTGCTATTGCCAAATGATAAACCAAATCCTTAAGGAAAGATTCTTAGTGTTGGAAACTGTTCACTTAGCCCAATAAATCATATGAAAATTTCCAATTACCTTCTAATCTTCTAATTGCATTAGTCATTAACTTCATTTCCTGAACTTGCTTATCTAAAAGGCTCACAACTTCCACATAGTACCTCCTGTCTGCAAAGAATAAAACCGGATGCAGCAACAACCACAACCAATACATAGAAGCAAAATATGTCAAGGGAAGTGGGAGCGCTTAAACAAATATAAGATACTTTATAGTATACAAGATGAAGTTGTATCAAACCACCTTCACTTTGTGACGCCAGTATTTCTTGGCTTGCTTTTGCCATGTCTGCAGCTGCAACTGCCGCAGCTTTTGCAGCTTGTGCTGCTTCTTCTGCCAACGTTGGTTTTGAGTCTTTTCCCTTTGACAGGTCATCTTCTTCCAAGACAACAACGTGTATCCAAGATTTTAACCGAGGAAGAATAGAATTCTAAAACATGAAGCATGCTTCCATAATTCAGTGAGGCTGAAACCACTATGTGATTATATGATAAAACTTATGCAGAGCAAAAAACTAAGATAGGAATAACATAAAAATGCCAAGCTGAAATGGGGCACAACAATATCCTCCCAATTCTCTAAGATGTCAGTTTAGATAGGATCAGCAGCAGCAAATACCTTAATTAGTATAGTTGTTCCAGCACCTGAAGTAACTAGCAATCCAACTGCAATAAGGGCATGGGACCAGCGAAACGTGAAGCCTGATAAGGTTCGCAACGAAGTCGTAACACCAGTATTAGCAGATACACTAGGCTGCAAAGCCTGTGGGTAGGCTTGCTGCTGAATGTTTGATGATGGCTTCAACTGTCCATCTGTTGGTATACTATTACAATAAGCCATTCACAAAGGTAACTAAAAAAGGGAAACCGATTCTATTTGAAAAGACTAACTTAATAGATAATGGAACTAGCAGTTTAACTCAATCCAAGGGTTACAAAGGAAAAACGAAAAACTCTGGAAGATTGAAGTGCAACTTCAACATTAGACACTTCACCTTGACTTATACCAGCTGTTTCCACACTTGAGGGTGAATCCTGTGATTTCGATAAAAGGTAACAATTACAACATAAAAGAAATCATAAAAGCTATCTAATAAATTGAATAACTTGATCAAACAACAATCATACAGGCACGCGCCGAAAGGCTTCATCTATCTCCTCCTTAGTAAGGCCTTTTTTCTCAAGAAACGATCGTCTGTGGATAACAGGAGAGCCTCTAACTTTTGGGTGCTATAGAAATTTCACAGCATTTTCAACTTGTTCCTCCCTCACTGGCTCTGAATTCACAAAATCCAATGCCACTGAACCCTCTTTCACAATCTCATCTCTCATATTCTGCTGATCCTCATTTGTTGGAACAACAATTTCAGCACCTAAAACAATAACAAATGAATCAAGATCATCATTCCCAAATAACCAAGCATGGAAACATTCAATTGTTATAGGAGGCATAACATCATAATCATAAGAAAGTTACATCACGGAGACTCATTCACCAGGCTTCTGTCTCGTGGAGTATGGGAATTGTACGCATAGGCAGCCTGCCAAGTAACCGGATAACTTATTTTCACGATTTGAACTCGTAATCTCTTGGCCACTAAATAGCAACCTTACTGTTAATTATTTAGGTTAAAGATGTCTTAAAAAACTATATACTATGTTGCCTTCTTAAAAAGTTACAACAACACGTTGTTTAAATTATAGATATGGTTACATGTTAGTCTTTAATTAATTGATGATGAAGAAGAAAGTAGAAAAAACATAAGAAAAGAGATGATATTATAATAGTGAAAGTAGAAAAAATGAGAAAGATGGAGTAAAACCTGTGTTATGAGTAGACATGATGCTGAGTCAGCTTTTCCTCAGATGTTAGTTCAGAATTGATAATTGATAATCCCAAGAATAAGAAGCATATCACTGTGTTCTGTTTTCGTTCGTTCAGGCAATAGTGTTAATAAGCCTTCCTTGAGGAAATTAATTATTGAGACAATATGTTTTTCTGTCATATCTTTTGTTTTCCTGTTTTCATTTTTTGTTATTTAAAAAAAAATTGTTTAAAAATTAAATATATATTTATATTTTACACTTATTTAGTAATCATCCTTTCCGTCTTGTATTTGTATTTAATTTCTAATGTGGATTAAATAGTTAAATTGTATTTAATTTTTATATTATTTAATAATCTCTTAATAATGTGCATAAATATCAAAAGATATAGAGGTGTGAAGTGGAGAGAGTAAAAAATGATAAGTTTTAATTTCCATTTCAATATTCTAAAATATTTAAAAAATTAATTAATTTAATCAAGATTTTTAATTTTTTAGGAAATAAATGTGTCTTTCATTATATTTTAGGGAAAATTTTAAATCTAAATTGATTTGAGCAATTGTGATTTTTCTAATTTCATGGGCTCACATCCTTCAACATTGATATATCTTTAATAACTGATTTAGTTGAAAGATGAAGATCTAAGATACACACATTTATCTTTAGAAGATGTTTCACTCAAACTTGGAGTATAGTTAATGGTCTACCAATAATTAGACCAACTTTTTTATTGGATTGAATTATGCATGAAACTCTAAAAGTTATGATAAAAGGAAATCTAGTTCGCCAATATAGTTGGAGTTTAGTGTGCTTGGCAAATTTGTATGGAGAGATTTATCATGCGAAAACCATAAATGAGTAGGGTCAATTATTTATCTACATATCCATTTTCTATATTTTTACTTCGGTGAATAATTAATATACAATTTCAATAGGTGTGGTGGCGCTACTTTAAGCTTTCTTCGGGTTCCACGTGGAGATTTGCCTGGCTATAGGTCATATATAGATCACATGCGAGCCAATGATGTAATATTTTTTGAAATTCTTATTCATTAATGTGAACACAAAATGTAAATTTTATAACAAAAAGTTATGATAATTTTGTAGTTTAAACGATAATGATATGAAGGTTTCGAAATAACTTATCACATAAGGTCCTCTGAGATAAAAATGTGTGGAGTGCATATACAACTTCGATTTATTTCTCAATTATGGAGTAGCATCAAATAGATCGGGCGAGATTACAATTTGGATTGGTGTAAGAGGTGACACAACCACCTCGTAATATTGATATCCTTCATAGAGTTGACGAACGTGGAAACCAAGATATAATTTGGGATTTCAAGCATGCATAGTGAATTGAAAATTGGAGTCATCGCAAAAATCAAGTCTTGTAAGGACCTTAAATCCAATCTTCATTTCATATACAATAATATATAAATTGATATCTCCCCATTCCAAACCTTTTTTTATTGGTTGAACTACAAATCCACACCTTCAAAATAACCAACATGTTGCACACTCTTCTCATTCCCCAAGCTCCCACACCTCACACTCTCATGTCCCAACCTCCAATGTCACAACCAAAAAGAATGTCATTTCAATATCAACCATTACACCAACAACACTCCAATTATATTCTTGGCCAACATCACTCATTTGCTACATGTAACACATGATAGTGCTAGACCTAGTCGCTCAGTGGTACATGAAGATATTTTTACTACAAATCAGGCAACCCAAAAAAAAGACTAGACATGGACGTCATGAGCTTCCTTAACATGATAGACAACCACCTAGATGTGAGATTTGAACTTATTTGGGATTAGTGATTTAATTACTATGGTATCTTTTCAAATTAAATTTTATTAAAGTTTTGAAAAAATATTTCTTTATGTAATATTGTAATTGACCTTCAACCAAAGCTAACAACACCAAATAAAAAAACAGCCAATCCTTCTACTATTTTTCCCCATAAATAAAATGGTTATCAACCCTAGCATGCTTCAAATGATATCCAATCCATTCACGGAAAGAAATGGGCCACATAAGAAATAAGTTATTATCCAAGTCAGTATGAAAATTATTTGAAATAAGATGTGGGCTACACAGAAGTCATTTTAACCTAGTCATGACCTTTGTGTGAACTTACAATTTTTTTTGGCCCAACCCATCACGACTTCTATGTGGTTTTTAAACTAATGGGCTCATACAAAAGTATGTGTTGGTCTTTTACGAATTCTATGATGTGTTTAAAAAAAATTATTATCATTGTTAGAAGTTATAAGATTTACATAAATTTAATCTAATGGTTATAAGAAAGTTCACATCGGTGCAAAATAAATAAGGATTCGCAATCGGGCACATGGTAAATATGTTTCAGTAAGTTTATTGTTGACATCATGCAAGGAATGGTGGGTGAGGATGAACTAACAGTGGAAGATGAATGTGATTTTGGGGTGTGGAGGTTGAGGTAATGTGGGGTCGGGATGAAATTTTGGAATGAGTTTAGGATATAGAAGGAATTTCAAAAATAAATATGCAAGTGCATTGATGCACTTCTACTATTTCAGTGCATTGAAGAACTCATCTTTCTCAATACTTACTCAGCCCTTTTGATACGACTCTCACTTTGTTTTGGAATAATATTTATATATAATTGTGAGAATATCACAAAATTACATGTTTCAATATTTTAGGCCATACCAAGATAATTACTTTTTGATTATCTCTTACTATTTGTTTTATATTTATATATGTTCTCTATTTTTATATTTCATAGTATTTATATCAGTATAAATAGGATTTGTTCAGAATCTAATTGTCTGCTAGAGGATACCTTAGTTTTTATATAAAAAAAATAGGATTCTAATATTTTCTATTAATTTTGATTTTATTTTGTATGATACGAAATCATATCTTTCAATAATTAATAACATTCATTTATAATTTTTCCTCTTAATCATATCTATTCTCAGCTATGTATAACAATTTATGTATCATTCTATCTATATTCTCATGCTTTTTAATATAAAAAATCATATTCGTAATATCCACTCTGTCACATGAAGATAATACTTTTTTTTGAAAAGATAAAAGAAAAAAACTGAATATTTTCTTCAATTTTGTCTAACAAATCAATCAATAATTAAGTTAATACTTAAATGCAGATTTCATTGATTACTAGATCACAAACAAGTAATATGTGTAATTTCAAATTCTTCTTATTCATTAGTACAACTTCAATTCGTGAAAATATTTGGGGAATGTATTATATCACTAGACTATTTTCAGGAGATAATCTATTTACTTCAGGAGTAAGTTTAAAAAACTTATTCCACACCTTAATCGTTAATTCTAAGGAAATTCTATAGTTTGAATTAGTAAGTAGATCTAAATCATTAAATTTCCCTAGAATCAATGACAAAGATGTGAATTAAGTTTTTTAAACTTATCTTCCAGTAATATAAGACACTACTTGAAATAACGATATTTTTTTACAATGGAAGTAATAATAAAAGTAACTGGAAGTCTCATGTCCTGAACAATGTAAATAATAAAACTCTTCCAATAACGATATTTTTTTACAATGTTGCCTTAAATATGTTTTTATTCAACATGGCATCAAAGTTTGCATGCGCCCAGAGGAAAATTTCACTTTTTGGCTGTTAATTTTTTTACTCAGCCATCAAAACAAGCCTAGTTTTGTTTATAATATTCTTTCATTTTTATCCCCTCTCATTTAATCCCTTATGTACTCCCCTATGGTCATGCATAGTGGAGCAATGAGAGTGATTGGGTTAGTCCTCTCCTCACTTCACCTAACACTTTAATATATACAGAGGGCAATGGAATATTCACTTTATATATACAGAGGGCATTGTCAATAATGTCTCACAATATTTTGTATTGTATGGAGTGCTGAGTTGTGACAACTTGGTTAATAATAATCACCAATTAAGACATTAGCCCCAGATGAACAGAGGAATGACTACTACTCAGTGAATAATAGTCACCTAATCAAGACACTCTTGAACCAGATCAGCTATGTTGTATTTTGATATGACTCAATCAATATAAGTTTTTAAGTAAAAGACTTATCTTGTGTATCAAAATTTTTTAGTTACCAGTTTGGTTCCTAAAAAATTGGAACACTCAAAAGGGTTCTAAAAAATATTAAATGTTAATCAAATTTTAAATTTTTGTATGATACTAAAGATTTTTTTAACTCACATTTCAGATATCTGAGTATCTATTTAGATTTTTAATTTTTTCAGGGATTAAATTGAATGTTTCCTCTTAAGTTTTAATAGAAACTCAAAGTATCAAATTAAGTGATTAGTTCAATTAAATACATTCAGGGATCCCAAAAAAATTAGGTTGTGATGACAGTTAATGAAAAGTTAAATATTTTAAGGAGTGAGGATAAAGACAATACATAAATACAAATATATAACTGAAAATCATAAAACATTATCATACCTTAAAGAAAGTATCTCAAACCTAATTGGGTACTTGCCCAAACTAGACTATGTAGCTGGTTCTTGAATAAGAACCCTCTCTCATCATTGTTTCGGGTTGTAGTAGATGGTTCTTATAGTATTGGTTAAGAAGCAAACATATAAGTTTTATAAAGCTATGGTTGTTACAATATTGTAGGGCTATCTAGAGAAAAACATGCAAAAAAATTTAGTCTCCACAAAACTAGTTTCTAGTTGTGTGAGCTTGTAATTTATAGTTGTGAGTTTGTAGTTATGAAGATAGCTGAAACTTTGTAATTGTACAACTAGCTTATTAAATTAGAACTATTTAATGTGAATACCCATTTTTTTCCAGCCCAACATATATTTCAAAACAATTATTTATTATTTTTAGGATTTATTTGGGATTTAAATAATTAGAATAAGATTTCCTAAATAATACCCATTTCATTTTTAAAGAATGATAAATAAATAAATTTCAAATTAATTAGTTTTAAATAGGTTTCTTTAAACCTATATTATTTTTATAAAATAATAAATATTAAATAAGAAAAAAGAATTAAATTAAAATGGACTCTAAAAACCTTATAATCATTTTTATAAAAAAGGATAAAAATAATATTTTATTATTATTATTTTATTTTTATTTTTTCTAATAATAAATAATCTTTTATTGAAGTGTTTTATTTTTTCTAAACAAAGGATAAACATCCCTTTTAAATTCCAAATAAACAAAAAAACATTTTATATTTTTATTTTTTCGGAAATATAATTTTTAAAAATTAAAACATATTTAGAGGTAATTATTTATGATTTTCGGAATTTATAAAATATAAAGAACTAATAAAAATATAATTAGGTTTTATGGAATAAAGAATTAAAAAAAACATTAAAGCACAAAGTCAAAGCTGAATTAGTGGGTTAGTTTAGATCCCAAAAAAATTGGGATTACGGATTAGTAGATATTCATCCAGTTAGCAAATTATTAGGATTAAGTTAGGGTTAAAGGGTTTTATAAATAGACGAATATAGTTAGTGTTAAGGGCTTCTTCTTCTTGTTCGAAAAAAATAAAAAAAACTGCCTAAGAGAGAAAAGGAGAGAAGGCGATCCGTGCACTCAACCTTAATGTTAGCATCGTGCATCCGTGTTCATCACAGTTGGATGCGCAGACCTCCACGTTGTCCACGAGTTGGACGCTTTAGATCACGCCACACAGGTGGACTCACCTTTCTTTGCGTAGGGGTGCCACACACGATCTAGTGTACTCAGCCTTAACGTTCCAGTGTAGTCGCGCTTAATTTCTCTGCGGTGCACTCGTCTCTTGCCCACTGACACTGCAACACGCCATAGTTGCATGCAAGTTGTGTGTTCACGTCCGTAGCAGATCACGTGTCCCCTCCTGACTTGTTCCCATCGGCAGTGTGCAGAGTCATTTATATGTTCTCACTTCCCCATCCAGCCATCAACTGCCACGTGGCACAATTTTGGCAGCATACATTTCCAGCCAATAGGTGAGCGAAATGTGGCACAATTCTTTTCTCCCATCCACATGGGATTAGAACTCATCCAGGTTTAAAATTTTGTCTTTCTTTACTATTTCTGTCTATTTGTTTTTGTGTTAAATAGTAATATCCATTAACAAAAATTTAGTTTTTTTTAACTGTAAACAGGAAAGTGTACATTTTTTGTGATAATGAATTAATAAATTTGTATGTATAAATAATAATGACAAAAAAATTCCTTAATATAACTAATAATCATGGGACTTTCTTAAAGACCTTTTAACATCTAATTAATTTCTTGTTAATTTTTTATCTTTTCTGAAATTAATAAAAAATGAGAAAACCATTTTTATTTATATAAAAACTGGTTTTTTAACAAAAGTTATATGATTTTAGAAAAATACTTTTACATGACAATTACATTATTAATATTAATAAAAAACTTATAACTGTTTTGTTGGGATTAATCAAAGAGTGGAGGCAGGTCGTGTTAACACTTCTTATCCTCGTATTATCCTTGAACGGTCGCGTCACGATGCTTCTTTTCATTCGATTAATCCCCAAATTAATAATAAAAAACCAAAAAAACATATTATAAGTATTTTTAAACCTTTTTAAAATAGGATGCGGTGCGTACATTACTTTCTGCTGTTTCACCCATTTTAAAGAGTTAATTATTTTATCAAGAAACCATTTTGAAAAATAGAACTACGTAAGTCTTGATTTCCTAAAATGTTTAGGGGTACATAGGAGCAAGTAAACTTGTGAGACTTAAAAACAAATTTTGTTTCTATACAATTTAATTTTAAATAAATTAAGGGTATTTAAATCACACAGTTGGCAATTGTATCGTTTAAATTACGGACGGACGAGGTGCTAATACCTTTCTCGTTCCGTAATTAACTCTCGAACTTGGATATCACAATCCAAAAGCTCAATGTGATTAGGCTTAAAATAGTTTTCTACATTTTTAACCATAAAATGTACTAGCGACTCTAAGAGGTTGCGTAATTGAAAATTGGGGCGCCACAACCGGTGACTCTACTGGGGACTTGTTTTTAAAGAGAGTCAGGCCCACTTGTAGCCAATTGTATGATTTAAATACCTTTTTCCCTTGTCTATTAGTAAATATAAAAAAAAATAATAGTAATGAAATAATTTTTTTTATCGCTTCAATTTTAATGTTATTGCTCACCATTTTTTTTGCAGCTTTGGGGTGGAAGTTTATTTTTTTAAAATGCCGCTTCCTCACACACTCATAGTACACTTGAGTTACACATGCATACGCCCTATACCTGGGTTGTTAGAAATTACGGTTGAGATAAGATGGATATGTACTTTACCGGTGTTAGACTTGTCTCCTAGTATTAGCATAATGGACCACCCAAATTGTCTTGGTATCGCGAGTTAGACGCTCGAGGGGCTTGACTCCTCTTGTTTCTAACCTGAGATATTGGGACTCATTTCTTTCGAGATTGGGGCAATTTGGTGACCTAGAAGTCTAGAGCCTTTACCGAATCCAATATAATGAGACCTAGTACATTGCCATAAGGTTGTGATTTTTAGTCTATCGAACACCCTATAAGTATACCATGTATAGGACACTGGAAGCAAATTATGTCCACCCCATTCTGCATCCGTACATGCATAAAATGAGATTTAACATACTAAGTAATTAAAAAATCCATCATTTTTGCTATTGCACTATAATTTCATACCTACAAAAGGGTTCCATACCCTAGGGTAGTTGTTTTCTTTCCAAAAAAAGATAACATAAATTTTGTAAAACTTTGAGGTTACACCCCAAAATGTAATCCTCACTCCCAATGATGAGCCCCAAGCCCGAGGGTAAGTTTTGTCCACTTTTTGAAAAAACTTAGAGTAAGCCTTGACAATATAATACTCATTCATCCTAGACTAGTTTATATTGTAATGAACTATATTATCCCAGAAGACAAGGTCAACCATCCTAAAAAGGGGTTTACACTACTTAATATCATAAATTAATTATTACATATATCATTGCATTAATCATATCATAACTTTTTATATTGAATTAGTCATTACATATATCATTGTATTAATCATAAATCATTGAATACTCATTCATCAATTTGGTTATATAAACAATTTTAATCATATTTATTAAACATACACCTTTTCAGCTAAAGATTTTTTAGTATAGCAAGACATAGAGACTATTTCTAAAACTGTGGGTTCTAACAACGCTCTCTCAGCAAAAAATAAAGTGAAGTTCGAATTATAGACTTTTGATGTAGGCCATTTGGTGGAGCTCCTCGCCAAAGTCCCTAAAGATATTATGATTCAGTTAGCAAATGAGTATGGTAAATTAACAGATCTCCTTCTCGTTCTTGTTGATGCTGGTGCTTTAGATGCTATGGGGGCATGGAAAAATATTGGAATACATCCCTGCGGATTTTCGAGTTTCCAAATGTAGATGCTTTTCCAACAATTGAAGAGTATGACAATCTTCGGGACATCCCACTAGAGAGTCGACTTCATGTATATCTATTCACTGACACACAGAATGTTACCGAGGGTCTCATTGAAGAATTGATAGGCGTTTGTCCAGCTGCATCTCAAATCATCAAGCAAGGGCCTTGTTATGGATTGAAGTGGAGTTTTCTGAAAAAGCATCTTGATCAAGTGATGGAGAAAAAAAATTTATATTTGTTTAAACCAGCATTTGCATTAGCAATCTACGGTAGACTCCTCTTCCCTTTTGTCACTGATATGGTGGACCAGTGTGCAATCAATGTCATGGTAAAGTTCAAAAAGTTCGGAGTCAACCCAGTTACTACCGTTCTAGCATACACTCTTCTTGCCCTTTAGAGAAGCCTCAAAACGGGTATCCCTAAAATCAGATGTTGTGCACATCTATTATGTGTATGGATGGTGACAAGTTTCAAGCATCATCGATATCCAGATTGGACCATAAATCCTCTTCATCGATTCAGAATTACCAAGCTCCAGCCTATGCAGCTATCCGACTGGGAGGCACTATTCAATGATGTCACCCCTAGATATTTTGGGACTAAATGCACTATGTACGATAAGCAGGACGAATTATGTACTCATGTGGAAGCTATCCCAATATGGTGCTTATGGGACCATGGGGATGCATTACTGTCACCCTTGCTTTAGTACTCGAACAAATGAAATGGGGCATGATGCCAGTCCCTCATGAGCAATTGCAGGGATTCGTGATCTGGTACAAGGACAAAGAAACTACCAAAGAAACCTTGGACACAATAAGGAATGAATTGAAGAACATGCACATCTATGGAAAAAATGAGTTAAGAGAGCATCAAGCTTTCTACACTAAAGAATACAAGCTTTGGCACAGTGAGAGGAGGAAAGGAGAAGTCATCCCGCTAATGTCTCCATCCCATGAACCAGCTGGTCCCTCAGAAAATGAGTTTTTAAAGAGTCAGCTCAAAATCTCTATTGCAAAACTAGAGGAAGCCCGATTGAAAATTGAGAAGTGTGAGCTAACCACCGAGAAGCTTAATAAGACCATGGTGGCATTAAGAAAGGAAGAAGCTAGTCTGAAAAGGGATTATGCTCATATGTGTTCTCTATCTGACAAATACCGTATGATCAACTCTATACAAGAAAAATATGTCTAACTAGATGACTTCAATCGACAAATGAAGGCTCGAAATCACGTTTTCAATGTTGCACAAGCCGATAAAAGAGATATAGAGGCAAAGTGTGAACAATTGCAAGCAACCCTCCATGAAAGTCAATAAAATGAGAATGAGGCATGTGCACGGTTAAAAGATTATCAGTTTGCACTTGATGAGACAGTGAAGAAGGAAGACCAGCTCAAGGCAATCTTGGAAAATACATAGAAAATTCACCATGAATCCATAACAACTGCAAGTCATAGAGAGGACCATCTTTCAAGGCAACTCTGGGACCTCCAGAGATCATATGATGAAGTGACCTCCAAACAGGAGGCATGGTCAAAAAATTGGGAAAGAGTACTCCAAGAAAGACAAGAAGAAAAATATCAATGAGAAAATAGATGCAAAAATATGGTTGATGGTCTTGTGGACTTTGCTGATGATTGGCTGAGGACATTCTTCGATGCTAAGAGGGAACTAGAGATATATCTAGAGATAGAGCTGCTCCCAGCTATGAAAGCATTATATGAGTCTTGCAAGGAAGTAGCCAGAGACTTAAGAAGATGGAGGGTCTTAGCAAATAGGGAATTTTGAGTACAAGACATAGACAAATATAATCTTATAATATCTATTATTATTTTTTCATGAATAAAATAATACATTATTGCTACCAAGATTCTTGTTGCTACAAGGTTCTTATTGTTATCAAATATCTTATTCATTGTCGTGCAAATATGCAAAGGTCATTTTTCTTGCAATGAACCATAACAACCACAACATCAACAAAAAAGAAGAAGAATCATATTGAGAGAGATAATAACAACTTGTATTTAGATGTGATCTAGGTTCAAAACTTTGCGTGTTCTCTTAGATCACCATCAACTGAATAAGGCCTTGTAGAGTACACTCTCAAGTTACCAAGTGTAGGGCAAAATGTTTAATGTTAGTAACCCACATTAAAATAATGAATGTAGATGCAATAATATTCCAAAACTTAAAGTTGCCATCAACACAGGAAAAGCCAATGGGGGCATGCCTCATGGTCACCAACTGCGGGTCAAAACATCTTGCTATACCGATCCTCCAAATGAAAAGGAATTTAAAAGAAAAACACATTGCACACATCATTATTTTCTTCATTTAAATAGTAAAACATTGTTTCACAAGGTATCATCTAAACATTGCTCCCAAGTATCCGTATCACACCAGACTGCAGTCCAAGCTGATGGCAGACCAAGAATCCAGTTGTGTTGATGACAGGTCCGAGCTTGCCGAAATCAAAGAGCATATGAATCAGATGATGAAAATCATCCAGGATATGCAAAAGGCTCGAAGCTCAGAAGAGGATACCACTGCATTAGGCGCCAAACAATCACAATTCGCACAAAAGGCGGGTCCGAAGACAGTTACTAGGGCCAACCGTCGTAAGGGTGTTGTTATAAGGTATGAAGATACAACTGATGGTCAAGAGGAACAACAATCAGCTGAGGAAGACGAGGATGAGCAAGACGAAGATCCTACTCACGATCTTCCTCCTAAAGGCAAGTCCACAAGCCACCAGGTTGAAACTAAGATAAACAAGGGTACCCAGACGACTCCTCAAGCCAAGAGAAGGCAGAGCTGGAGCTTATAAAAGAGAGACTAAGGTCCATTGAGGGCACAAACTTTCCTGATGTAAAAACTGCCTTTGAGACGAGTCTGGTACCAGATGTAGTGTTTCCACCAAAATTTAAAACTCCTCAGATCGAGAAGTACGATGGTACTTCCTGCCCAAAAAGTCATATGCATATGTTTGCTAGGAAGATGACAACTCATCACTGTTGAAAGTGTATTTCAGTGTTTTTTATTGGGAGTTTTCTCCTCTCAACAAATTGTCCTGACATCAGTGTCAATTTGTTGAAAGATTAATACTCTCATTTTCGTTATGTTCTTTTATTTGATTAAGTAAGAGAACTCGGTTTTACTCTTTGTTTACCATCTCGGCTTTGTTGAAATAAATTTCAACGCCGGTATAATGGCTTCAAGAATATTCCAGTTATGACTTACTTCGTTAATAATCATGTAAATAAGTCATTCATTCTTTGCCCCATCTCGGCTTGTTAGAATAAATTCTAATGCCGGTACAATGGTTTCGAAGCAATTACCTATTAAATAATTATTACGTACCTTCGAATACCATCTCGGTCTTATGGAATAAATTCCAACATCGGTTTAATGGTATTCTAATATATAAAAGTGATGAATAGTTAGTTGTTAGAAACAAATAAATAAATAAAGAACAAAAAAATAATAAATTTAAGTGACTTTATTTATTTACTCCCTTTCGGGTTCATTTTATTTAACAAACCAAACTTCTTCCTTAAGGAAGGTTGGTATTAAAGAATAAATAAAATGCGGAAAGTAAATGACAATAAATAAAAGTTAGTAAGTTAGTTTCCTCACTTTTGTATATTAAAAGGTATTTTCAACAAATAAATTTATTGATAACACTTTACTATTTTATAATTTACACCTCTTTCAAGATTCAATTGTAGATTCGTGCTCATCAAAACATACGTTATTTGAATGCATGACTTTTAACCACGCTCACTGAAGCAAATGTTGTTAAATGTGTGCTTTTAACCGCGCTCACTGAATCATGCGCTGTTGAACGTGTGAATACATGACTCTTAACAACGCTCACTGAAGCAAGCACTATTAAATGTGCGACTTTTTTTATAGTGCTCACTAAAGCAAGCGCTGTTAAATGTGTGAGCGTATGACTTTTAGCAGCGCTCACTAAAGTAAGCACTGTTGAATGAGTGAAAATATGACTTTTAATGGCGCTCAATAAAGCAAGCACTGTTAAATGTGTGACTTTTTAATAACACTCACTGAAGCGAGCGTTGTTAAATGTGTTAATGTATGACTTTTAACATCGCTCACTAAAGCAAGCACTGTTGAATGTGTGAATGTATGACTTTTAATAGCGCTCATTGAAGCAAGTGTTGTTGAATGTGTATTCATTTATAATATTTAACTACGCTTACTTCACTGAGTGCTATTGTTTCTCGTTCGCCTTCCATTTAACAGTGTTCAACATATAAACATTGTTACATGGACGTTGTTAAATATCACTTCTAGAAATAGTGTATACACCAATAATATATGAGTTCAAACATTGTTACTACACCATCCATCATCCATATCTAATTTTCATTGACTCTTCAAAAATATCATTTCAAATGACTTATAGATAATGTAATATCTATATATATAAATATTTACAATAGTAGTACATAAATATTACCCTCAATTTAAAAATAAAATGTAGGTACGGAAAGGATAGTCCTTTCTAATGAGGATAAGATCAATATTATCTATTACATTCAAAACCAAAAGATGAGAAATATCAAACAAATAATAATTGAGGTTTGTATTTAATGTTTGTTTTTTGTTTCTTCGTCATCATTTCAACAACGAGGAAACACATGTTGTAACTTTTTGGATTGTCTAACGTAAATCTATTATCTTAATATTAATGGAATTGGCTTATGAGATTACAAACAAATGACGTCTCCATTTTTGTATACCTGTAAATTAAATGGGGGTATTCTTGTCCTTCAAAAATTACAGAAGGTCATTCAAAACTTTAAACAAAATTAGTCCTCATTTATTCTTCCCAAAATTACTTTTCACTTTTTGTTTCTCTCATCACAACTATGGATCATCTCTCTTCCTTTATTCTTAAACATATATATGCGCCATTTCTCTCATCCTTTCTTATTCAACATATTTTTGTGTCTCTCTCTTCATTTCTTCTTGAATGTTACTTAGGTAGCTCAAAGTCACCATTCTCTCCCACGTATTGAACATGTATTGTTAAAAGTAACTCATCTTTACGCCTTCTCATTTTCACTCTTTGCATTTCACTAAACCTACTTAATATCCTAGATTCAATTTTTACATGCATTTTGTTTTCCATCATCATTGTTGTACACATCGAACTATCAATTAAGTTATAATATTATTATTTGTGTTCCCTCTATTTTCATTCATTGAAAATACATTTTTACACGCATTTCGTTTCTCCGACCACTATTGTACACACCGAACCATCAATTTAGTTATAATGTTATTATTTGTGCTTTGTGTATTTTGATTCCATGAAAATATTTTTTTAAAATAACCTTTTAACTTTGTCTATGGTCATTAAACTACATCTCACTATACAACGTATACATGGTCTTCATAGTCTTGTTATTTAATTGCTCAATTTTAAAATTACATTACGTTAAAGTTTATTATGATATTTTCTGAATAGTAATATATTATTTTCTACCTGTTTGATTATAATTAATAAATAATTTCCTACGTTCATTAATATAGTGTAATTTTAACAAATAATAAATTAAAATCAACTATAAAGCAAATTTTCAATGTCCATAATAAAAAAATTAATATTAACTAGTGATTGAAATTAATATTATACTTGTAACTGATAACACTCTTTAACCACATAATAAATTAATTGAATGAAATATAATATAAAATTAGATGATAATAAATAAATTACAATTAACTCAAAAACAATGTTTCAATCTCTTTAACCAAAAATCAATTAATATCAATAACTGGCTGAAATTGATATTATATTTGTAACTGAAAAAGTCTTTAACCATATTACATATTAATTGAATGAAATATAAAAAATAAAGGTAATGCAAAATCACATGACAAAGAGAAGAAGAAATGAAAAGGGTTATGAGAATTATAGTTGCAAGAAATGAAAATATATCAGTAAAACAATAGCATTTAAAGTTGTCATTTAATAGTGCTTTTGTGGCGCTTTTTATGTGAGCGCAGCAGTATATAAGGTTATATTCATCAATGTTTTTTGAAGCGTTGTAGAAAGTAAACATTTAACAACGCCCACTGAAGGAAGCACCGTTAAATGTCTGCTTTCTAAATAAGATAATATCTCTCCTAGACATTCTATCAAACACACGACAATATGAAGTATGACATTTAACAACGCTTTCTTCAATAAGCGCGGTTAAAGATAACACTTTTAACAATGTTTTCTTCAATGAGCGCAGTTAATTATCTTCCACCTTACATTTCAGTAAACTGCCATGCGTCTTTGGTTTCACCTAGGGGTGGCAATTGGATGAGTTTAGATGGATTTGGATTTGGATCATAATGGGTGGATAGAAAACTATCCACAAATCCATATAAATCTATTACATTTTTTAAATTATCCAATCCATCCATATCCAATGAATTCTATTCTATCCATGTATCCATTTTAATGGATTGGATGGATGAATATCCAACCCATTTTTTTTTATTAATTTGAACAAAACAATTTTAATAAAGCAATTTGAAGAAAAAAAAATCTTTTAAAAATTATTATTTAATAAATCAATTTTCAATATCATTTTTTAAAAAAAATTAAAGTGTATTTTTAAAAAATTATTCTTAAAAAGTGATTTTTTTTTTAAAAACACATTTAAAAAAATAATTTTCTGAACAAACATTTTTAAAAATTGCTTTTTTGATAAGCACTTTTAAAAATGTGGATTTGTGAAGGTTTTTTTATAAGCACTCTTATTGGCAAGAATCTCTGGTGCAACATAATTGGCAGGGGTGTAAAAGTTCGGTTCGGCTTTTGACGCAATTTAGTGACCGGACCTAATACAAAGATACGGTTTATTTCTATTCGATTAACCGCAAATTTTATTTAGGCACCAAACTGAACCGTTCATTAACGGTTCAATTTTTTTAACTTATTTAAAGAAAATCGTTTAAGAAATAGATGAACAAAATTTGCGGAATCGAACCGTATTTTATGGTTTGGTTTGGTTTCATCGGTTTCAGGTTTAAATCAGAACCACTTACACTCCTAATAATTGAGACTTCCATAAGTTATATGCAACAATCCATCATCCTGAAATATTTCATTTTGTTATTATATTATCACATTAGTCAATAACAAAATAATATATTTATAATTTGCATTAAGATGTTGGGTAAAGCACTAGGGCCGAAATCGTTTATATTTTTGATAAACACTTTTTAAAATCACAATTGCAATTTTCAACTTTTATAAAATGTGTGGAATTGTGCTTAGAAAGGTGAGAGAGATTTTTATATTAATATTCAATTAATTAGAAAAAAATTTGTTTTTATTTTTATTTTTTGGATGGATTGGGTATCCATCCAAATAAATATACCCATAGATATCTATTAGATATAATTGATGGATTTGAATGAACGTTGTTAAATATTAATTTTAGAGTAGTTGATGCTCTTTTTTAATTCACACACTCTTTTATTATTATTCCTAATATTACTTTCATGTTACTCCTTGACCTCGTTTGGATCTTCGCATGTAGTTACCCACTTCGCACATCTACTTTAATTTCCCCTTAGGATAATTTGCAGAGGAACCTCTGAAATTGACATTATATTTGTAACTGAAATCACTCTTTAACCACGTTATATATTGAATGAAATATGATAAACAAATCTAATATAAAATCAGATAATATGGATTAAATTACAATCAACCATAAAACAATTTTCAATCTCCATAACTGAAAAACAATTAATATCAATAAGTGATTGAGTGAAATATAATATTTGTAACTGAAAAACTCTTTCACTACATTATATATTAATTGAGTGAAATATAATAAATAAATGTAATGTAAAAGATAAGGAGAGAAAAAAGGAAAAGGGTTAGACGAATTACAGTTATAAGAATTACAGATACAAGAAATGAAAATGAATGCTCCTTTTTTATTCACCACACTCTTATTATTATTGTTCCATGTGCTACTTTTATGTTATTCCTTGACTTTTTCTAAATATTCGCTTATGGTTTATTGAGTTAGGCACTGTGTACGTCTGCTTTGATTTTTCCAAAAGACAATATGCTAGGAACCATTGAAAATGACATTATATTTGTAACCGAAAGATGTCTTTAACCACATTACATATTAATTGAATGAAATATAATAAATAAATGTAACATAAAAACAGATGATATGGAATAAATTACAATCAACCACGAAACAATTTTCCAATCTCCATAATTGAAAAAACAATTTAATATCAATAAGTGGGTAAAATTGATATTACATTTGTATCCAAAAAACTCTTTGACCACATTATTTGGGTAAAATTAACATTATTTTTACTAGTGTGCCTGCCGGTTAATATTGCATGATAATATGTATTTAATTTTTATATATTTCATTTTTTATAATTAAAATATATTTGTTATATTCGGTGTACTTTATATTATTTTTTTTGTTTATGATAAATTTAGTTTAAGGTGAGAGATGTGGTTAATTAATGTATTGGTGGTGGTTAATTAGGATTATATGATTTTTTTGTAAAAATTAAATAATGTGAAGGGCAAAATAGGAAGTGGAAATTACACCATGGTGGAAGTTACACCATGTTTTGGCTTTATATATAGTATAAAAGTATAGATAATTGGAAACACTCTTTAACCACATTATATATCAATTGAATGAAATATAATAAATAAATGTAATGTAAAATAATATGATAAAGAATAAATTACAATCAACTAATTTTTTTATTCTCTCTAACCGAAAAAAAATAATATCAATTAGTGCAAAAAATTGATATTATATTTGTAACCGTAAAACTCTTTAGCTGTATTATATGTTAATTGAACGAAATATAGTAAATAAATGTAATGTAAAATCAAATGATAAGGAGAGAGAAAGTAAGCACACATAGGATATAGGAGGAGAAAGAAAGTTAGAGAGAGGTGATCTGATAGAGTACTCACTCCAACTTTTCGGTAACCTTACTCCTGGGAGCAAAATCCTGATTACTAGTGAAACCCTCATTCTTTGGAACTTCTTAGGTGGTATGGAAGACAATATGCAAAAATCCAAGGCTCCAAATCAGTCATCTCATAAGAAGCAATCTTTTGTTCAAGCTCTTAAGAACACATGTGATATTGCTATTTCTCTACTCCCCCAACCATGTATCAAAGGAGATGTCATAGCCATAAAAATACCAGAAGTTGAATACCAAGCTGAACTTCAAAGATGCAAGAGTCACTTACATGATAGACTCATCCTTGTTAAAGGAGACCAACCCATCAAATTTGCAGATCTGAAAATCAAACTCACTACTCTTTGGAGTATGGTGGAAAAATGGAACATGATTTCGTTGGACAGAGGATTATATGAGTTCTCCTTCTCCCCAGTGGAGGATATGAGAAGTGTTTGTTTTATAGGGTCTTGGAACTTAAAGATAAGGCTCTTGAGGCTCTCTATTTGAGGCTCTCTATTTGGACCTTGGATTTCAACCATGCTGTGTAGAAATTGACCCACTCTTAATGCTGGATAAAAATCATGGATCTCCCTTAAGATTATTGGAGCCCAAGGATCATCTTATCCATAACAGGGGGATTAGCACACCTATCTCCCTGGATGAGGCCGCAAACAACAGATCCTTTGGCCACTTTGCTAGAGTTTTAATGGACATCAATATCAAGAACTCACTCCTTGACCAAATCTTGGTGGAAAGGGAAAGATTTGCATTTTTTGTGTCCATTGAATTTGAAAATATCCCGGAATTATGTTTGGGTTGCCAATCTATTGGTCATATGGTTTCTAATTGCAGGAGAACTTTGAGAAAGGAAGTGGTTGATGAAATGCCAAAACCTGTTATTAGAAAGGAAAGAGTTCCCATGGAAAAACCCCCTATGGTGGTCATGGAAAATGATGTAGTAACTAATCTAAAGATTGACAAGAGTCTAGAGGGATTAAAAAGGATAATGCTTACTCCTACTAATTACACTCTCACTGAGAAGTCTTCCTTTGAGGAAGAGGTACCTGACTATAGAATTGAAACTCGAGAGGAGGTAACTACACCAACTACCCAACAATCTGAAAATTTCATAATCCAATCTATTGAGGTCATAGAAAATCTTGTGACTGCTAGAGATATGTGAATTGTTGGCAGGATTTGGGCTGATGAAGAGGTTGAGGAGGAAGGCTCTTTCATTGAGGTTCTCACTAAGTCACAAAAGAAATTGTTGAGGAAGAAAGGTAACATTGAAAGGATTCACTTTACCCACAGGGGTGGTTATTTAAACACGTCCAATGATTGTCCTGCATTGGAATTGTAGAGGTTTTGGTAACCTCAAAACAAGGTTGGTCTTGAAAAACCTTTGTTCAAAAAATAAGCTGGACTTGATATTTATATCTGATCCTAAGATTGATTTTGAAGTTGTTAGTCCTTGGTTTTGTTTGGGTTTGAGGCTTAAGTTAATTGGGGTCAATGGTAGAGGTAACTTAAAGCCTATTATTTAGGGACTATGTAGTTTGGACCTTGCTCCAATTGTGCTAGCTCTAATCAACATATCACAATTTCCTTGTTGAGGGAAGAGAACACTACTTTTCTAAGTGCAATGTATGCTCATACTCATTACTTGCACAAAAGGCAACTTTGGTTAGAGCTTCAATCTCTAATGAATGCCAACCTTGGAGCTTGGTGTTGTATAGGTGACTTTAATGTTGTTTTGGGGGCTCATGAGTGTAGGGGCTCTACTCTCCCTCCTAGACTTCATTTTGAGGAATTCGACATTTCAATAAGAGTCAAACATTGCAAGTGTGGTAATTGAACTTAATTTTGATGAAGACAAGAACTTGAAGAAGACAAAGATTATGTGAAAGCTTAAAGATGAAGTCAACAAAGTAACATACCCAGACTCAAGGTTATCATAGAGTTAGAATTCTTTTATATTTTATAGAAGCCCTAAGTTGATTGCTTAGTTTGAGTCTAGGTTAGATAAACCTAGGAGAGAGGTCACACAAGAAATAAACTTGACTTAATTAATACTGACATTTTATTCATTCATCTAAACATGATAATATAATGTTCATGCATTGCACATACATGATTTATTGCATAAAATATATATGTTTTAAAATCATACATTGCATATATATTCATCATGTAGGAGGTTCATTCTTCATATCAAATAAACTACTTTTAAGCTCTTTTAGTCAATTAACTTAAGATGATAATCCATTATCTCTATATGAAATCTGAAAAATCGATTATGCATAGTGATAGTCAATTATTTAGAGTTCCAGTAGCTAAAGAATTTGGTGTTATGGCATCGATAATCGATTACCAGTCTTGATAATCGATTATGTCCATCAAATATCTTGTTTTTAGCATTTCGATAACCGATTACCAGTCTTGATAATAGATTAGATCAACAATAAATTATTTTGTATAAAAATCGTTTTTCTTTTTATTGGATCAGAATCCGAGTTTTCAAAATTTCATATTTTTCTATGAACTCTTTGAGTGAAATATTCGGTGATTGAAGTTAGTGTTTCTTTGAGAATCAAGAGATAAAAGTTATCAAAATTTCATATCATTGAGAAAGTACACATTGAGAAAACCTTGTATAAATCATATTAGAAAGTATGAGTTCTTGTGTGATTTCTATCATTGGGTTTTTGGTCTGTGATTATAGTCATATTTGCAATTTTGAGGTGCATCATTACTCAGATTTAGTGTTTCAATTCACTTGAGTGATTTGAAGTTTCTCAAGTGTCTTGAGAATTAGGTGTAAAATCCTAGTTGCGGTTGAATTGAGATATTCACTATTGCAAGGTTCTTGAAAGTGAGTTAGGATTAGCTGAGGCCAGAACCATAGGTGGTGAGGATTATCCATAGAGGGTTGATGGTCAAATTGATTAGGGATCACCATAGTCGAAGAAAGAAAGTCTTTTATTGATTGGAAGTGTGTTTTGTAAAAATACATTGAATTTCATAGTGAATAAAAATCTCCCAAGATCAGACGGGGATGCCTGAATTTAGTTTGCAAGTTGACCCACAAATGAACCATGATAAAATCTCTTGGCACACTTTTCTCTATCCTTAATCTCTTTACTTTCTATATTTATGTATATTAGTTTCAATTCTTTTTAATTGCTTGAATTGAATCTTAATCTACATATTTTCTTTTGGATACTATTGTTAAACAATTGACTCTGAAAGAACTATTTTCGTGAAACTTATTCAACAAGAAACCTAAATTTTCCAAGATTTCCGAGTTACTGAATAATTGATTACTTCTATGAATAATCAATTACCCGAAGTGAATAATCGATTAACATGTTAGATAATCGATTATCCTTGTATCTATTTTAATATTTGCGATAAACCGGAAAATCAAATATATTGTACTGCTTCATCTATTCACCCCTCTAAGTGTGTTTATTCTGATTTCACTCCAACAATTGGTATTAGAGCTAGTACGATCGTGCTAGCTTAACCACTTAGATCGTTGATCCTAGGCAAAGATCACTATAAGCTCTACTAACCCTTTTGGCAATGATGGTTTATCCATCAATCGCTCTATGGTTTTCACTGGCGAGGAGTACGCATACTCGAAGGTTTGAATGAGAATCTTTATCAAGACCATTGACACGAATATGTGGGAGGACATGGTCAATGGACCCTACATTCCACTCCATTTGTGGAAGGAGAGACCGAAGCAAAAGCAAAGAGCCTTTGGAGTAATGATGAGAAAAGAAAGTTTCAACATAATTTAAAAGCAAAAAATATTATCACTTCAACATTATCTTACAACGAGTTCTTTAGGGTTTCTCAATGTTATAGTGCCAAGAAAATGTGGGACACTTTACAAATTACCCATGATGGCACAAGCAAAGTGAAATGCGGACAACTAAATGCTTTGACTCATGAATATGAATTGTTTAGAATGTCTCCAAATTAATCTATTAGCGATATGTAAAAGTGCTTTACTCATATCATAAATTATTTAGTGGCATTGGATAAATCATTTGCTAAATGTGAACTAACTAATAAAGTGTTGAGATATCTTGACAGGAACTAGCAGCCAAAGGTGACCAGTATCATGGAGTCCAAGGATATCAGTTCTATGCCTTTAATGACCCTCTTTGGAATGCTCCGAGAACACGAGATGGAGCTAGGACGTTTGACTTTGCACGAGGAATCAGACATGCGAAAGAAAGAAATTTCTCTTAAAGCTTTAATATCATAAACTCAAGAGGAGAAATGCGATGAAGACTCTAACTACAATATAGATGATGAGACCTTAATCCTCTTAGTAGGAAAATTCAACAAGTTCTTGAAAAGAAAAGGTGGGATAAAGATGTTTCAACGAAAGGAGGGAAAAGACTCAAGCCGTAGAAGCAAGGCTCCCAAAGAACATTCTAGTTGCTATGAGTGCGGAAAAGTTGGGCACATGAAGTTTCAATGCCTAACTTATCTGAAAAAGGTTGAGGGTGAGAAGAACACCTCGAGGAAATTTAAGTCAAAGAAATCATACATCATATGGGATGGTCCTGAGGAAGAATCAACTTCAAGTACATCAGGTGAAGAGGAGACAACAAAACTATATCTTATGGCTCACACACCAGATTCCACAAAATTTTCTGACCAGGGAGAATCGAGTGAGGTACAATCCCATCATTCTAGTTCATATTCGGATAATTTTGATAACATGCATGATTATATTGAAGTATATGCTGCTTTTGTCGACTTGCATGAGAAACTTAAGAAACTTGATAGGATAAGTGTAGATTGTAAAAGGGTAATTTTTTTTCATGAAAAGAAAATAATTGAAATGCACACTTTAGTTGATGAACTTAAACTTGAAAATGAAACCCTAGATCTTATCTATGCATGTGGCTCATGTAACTATTCTTCTAAATTATGTGAGACTTCTATTTGTGAAAGTTGCGAAAAGTTAGAATCTGAATTTAAAAGAAAAACTCGCAAAGTTCACATATATTCATCAAAATCTTGACAATTTACTTGATAACACAAGAAAAATTGGTAATCATGCTGGAATTGGATCCATTAATGCTAAAAAGAAGAAGCCACTTAGAAAACATGTAGCTCAAAATAGATATATGCATAATAGTAAAATTCCTACATGCTTTTATTGCAGTATTCATGGTCATAGTTTTGCTTCATATTATATTCGTAAGTATGGAATACCTAGTGGGAAATTTGTTTGGATTGAGAAGGGACTATTTCCCATGGTTACTCACTTTAAGGGAGCCAACAAAAAATGGGTGCATGAGAGCAACAACTAAATCTGTTTTGTAGGTATACCTTCGAGCACTTGGACAACATTGGTACTTAGATAGTGAATGTTTGAGGCATTTGACAGGAGATAGATCCAAATTCCTGGATATATCGTTAAAGGAAAAAGGCTATGTGACTTATGGAGATAACAATCCTGGGAAAATACTTGGAGTTGAAAAGGTTGGAATTACATCTCATGCTATCATTGACAATATTCTCTATGTCGAGGGACTTGGGCATAATCTGTTGAGTATTAGCCAACTTTGTGATCGAGGTAATATGGTATTTTTTGACTCTGATTGTTGTGGTATTCCTGATATCATAGATAATAAAGTTAAGTTTATAGGTCATAGGATAAACAATATCTATATGATTAATCTGGATG
Source organism: Lupinus angustifolius (assembly GCF_001865875.1). Taxonomy (NCBI): domain Eukaryota; kingdom Viridiplantae; phylum Streptophyta; class Magnoliopsida; order Fabales; family Fabaceae; genus Lupinus; species Lupinus angustifolius. Next base: position 14,842,796 of record NC_032023.1, read on the forward strand.
ATATCATGCCTCTGTTTTCAAACAGCTTTATCTCTAAAGAGAATGATATTTGTGTTTGGCATAGGAGAGTCGCTCATATATATTTAAAACATTTATAAAAAGTGTCAACAAAGGAACTTGTGGTAGGGCTACCTAAACTAAATTTCAAAACAAACGATATCTGTGACACTTGTCAAAGTTGTAATCTAATTAAAAATTCATTTTTTTTTCTTCAAAATCTATGATATCCACAACAAGGTCATTTGAGCTTCTTCATATAGACTTGTTTGGACCATCACAAGTCATGAGTTTTGGAGGTAGCTATTATGCACTAGTTAGCATTGATGACTTTTCTAGATTCACTTGGACACTATTTCTTTCGTTAAAAAGTGACGCATTTAATTATTTCAAAAACCTTGCCAAACAAATACAAAACTTGTCCAATCTTAAAATAGTGTCCATCTCTAGTGACCACGATGGTGAGTTTGAGATCCACAAATTCGAAAAGTTTTCCGATAAAAACGGTATCCTACACCAATTCTCGGCTCCTCACGCCCCTCAACAAAATGGATTTGTTGAGAGGAAGAAAAGAGTCTTGTAGGAGTAAGGAAGGACTATGCTTAATGAAAGCAATATTTTGAAATATTTTTGGGCTGACGCGGTGCAAACCTCATGTTATGTGATTAACTGAATATTGGTCAGGCCCACACTCTCTAAAACACTGTTGAAAGAGTTTTCCTTGCTGGTTATTGAGGCAAGTTTCTGATTGATTTATTTAATGACATGTAGATTCTTTGCTCCCCATCTTCGCTTTGTTGGAATAAATTCCAACACCAATATAATGGTTTCAAGAATTTTCCTTTAATAAAAACTTAGCTTTATTGAATTATTAACAATTTCCTACCATCTCGGCTTTGTTGGATTAATTCCAACACCGATATAATGGTATGAATTTAGCAAATTAACACGAGTGATAATGAGTGATATTGATTTTCGTTTTTCTTTATTAAAAAAACTACTTCCTTATGGAAGGTTGGTAAAGAATAAATAAAGCAATAAATAAATGTTAGTTGCATAATTTAAATTGCAGAAAATTAATGTTAGTTGCGGAGAATAAATGACAAGAAGTAAAAGTTAGTTGTTAGATCACTCATTATAACTGCTTATTTTTCCTTTTCACAAAGATACAATTTATGAGTTAAATTGCACTTTGATTCAATGTTTCTTTTTGTTGTCAACAACTAAAATTTATAAGTTAACACTTTACTATTATAAATTTGCATCTCTTTCAAGATTCAATTGTAGTATAGTATTGGGTTATGTCGAACCACAAGGAATTGCCTAATAGAAATGAACTCATACTTTGTACCTTTTATCAAAAGTAATAAAGTAACAATTAAAGTTGTTTTTGTGATTTTATGAACTAAGAAATATGAAAAAGTAGAGAACTAACTATTTACAAATTCAAGAGGGTAAAATTCGTTTGAAAGATGGAATTATTTCTTGACTCCATTGGTTTTGAAAACATTACAAGTTATGTGTTATACTTTAGGTTAATTCCACACACCATTTATAAATCCTTCATCTAGTGTCCTAGAATGATAAGATAATTTTAAAACCTTATATAATACACTAAACAATAGTTAAGTGTCACTCGTCGGAGTAGGTTGTCACGCCCTACTTCAGACTCCATTAACATCATTTAGCCTTGAACATAAGTTGCTTAAAATAGATGCTTGATGTGGTAAGTGAACTAAGGTTTAGGTTATACTTTTTAGTTCACTTGTCAACACTTTAAGAAGAAGATTTTTGAATCTTTAAATCAAGTTTTAGGTGATCAAGCTAAAACCGTATTAAGAACTTCATAAAGAATAAAAACTCAACCAAAAGTAATAACTTGAATGTATTGAAATCAAAATATGATACAAATGAAGAGAAGAAATAACCTTACACCATAATCCAAATCAATATGTAGGAACATGAGCCATCTATCCAAGGATGAGATGCTTTTGACTCCAAATGAAGTTACAAGATAATGTTTTTGCACCTCATTTGCCAACTCCATTCCCTTTGAATTTCTATGAACTAAAAACCTAAGAACAACCTAAGAACACTATAAAAAGAGAGAGACTAGAAATGGAAAGAAGAAGAAGAATTTACAACATATGTACAATTATGGGCAATGTCTTTAAAGTGAGGAAGTGGGTGTGTCTTTTATAGGCAAAGTGATGGGCGCTTAGCTTCCCTTTCTGCCCGCCTAGAGCATGACAAGGCTCACCCAAGCTGATGAGTCAACAACTTGTCCTATCTTGGGCAGGTAGCTTGGACAACCTATTATGGGCTAGGTTACATTCATGGTGACACCTCCTACTTGGCTGTTCAGAACATATGTCATGCATGAGGTCATATGCTTGGCCTTCAAGTAAAGAATAGGCAAATTGCTTGATGAGTTAGCCAAGATTTCTTCATGGTTAACTCTGTCCTGGCCCATGCCCATATGCTTAGTTTCTTCATGGTGAAGGAACCAACCTTTCTTCAAAGCCAAGCAACTTTTGTTTCATGATTTTTGAGTTGATTTTAGTTGGTTGCTTGACACTTTTGGCATGATTGTTTCAAGTCTAGGTAAGCTTTTGAGTTTATGCTTTGTTTTGCATAGAAGAAAGGTACATTTCTTCAAGCCTAAGTCATTTTTTGGTGACAAGCTTAAGCACACAACATGCCGTACTTAGCCTGTTTTCTTTGGACTCTGGCTTGTAATTTGACATGAATTCTTGGCTCTCTTTTTGATTAATCAATTTCCTACAAAATTCAAGGGAAAATTGGACAAGAGGTGATAAAAAATTATATTATTCAATCATACAAATTTTATCTAAAAAATGTTGAATTAATTTGGTTTTCACATTTTTGCATAGGATAAATGTCATAAAAAGTGCATGGAATTAGGTATTTTTGGCACTTATCAAACACCTTATGAACTTTTAAGGGGCCGTAAAACAAACATATCTCATCTTCATTCTTTTGGGTTGAAATGTTTTATATTGAATAGTGAAAAAGATAATTTGGGATAATTTGACTCAAAAGCATATGAAGGAATATTCTTCGGTTATTCATTACATAGTAAAGCATACCAAGTCTATAATAAGCATACAATGAATGTGGAAGAATTTGTGCACGTTCATTTTGATGAATCTTATCCAAAAGAGAAGAAGATGGTTGGTTTTGATGATGTTTTAGGTGGTTTAGAAGATGCATATACAAAAGACACTGAAACAGAACATGTTGTACATGATGATCATGAAGAAAATCAAGATCATCAAGATATACCAATAACTTGGAAGACAAAGAAAGACCACCCTATTGACAAAGTAATAGGTGACATTTCTAATGAGTGGTAACTCAAAACTCTTTATGCAGTATCTGTAATTTTGTAGCTTTTGTTTCACAAATTAAGCTTAAGAATGTTGATGAGGCCTTAGAAAATGATCACTTGGGTATAGCTATGAAACAAGAGCTAAACCAGGCTTAATAATTCGATGAATCAGGTTTAATAATTCAGAACAAAGCTAGATAGTGGCTCAAGGTAATAATCAAGAGGAAGGTATAGATTATAATGAAACCTACACCCATATTGCAAGGTTAGAAATCATTAGAATGCTATTAGCCTATGCTTCAATAATGAATTTAAAAAAGAATGTTAAGCAACCTTCTGGTTTTGAGAATTATAAATACCCAAATCATGTGTTCAAGATTAAAAAGGCTTTATATGGGTTGAAACAAGGCCCAAGAGTTTGGTATGATAAACTAAGTTCATTTTTTTAGAGAAAGGGTTTGTGAGAGGTAAAGTTGACACTACACTTTTTATATCAAAATCTGAAAATGATATATTGTTAGTATAAATTTATGTTAATGATATTATTTTTTGTGGTACTAACAATACCTCGTGCAAAGAATTTTTTGATTTAATGATGGGAGAGTTCGAGATGTCTATGATGGGAGAATTAAATTTTTTCCTAGGGCTACTGATGAGCAATATATTACTCACTATTCATAACCTTAAATTAGCATGATTGATGATTCTTGGGGCCTTATTGACTTTGTTTCACATGGTTTAGTGTTTTAGATTTTATTGGACTAATATTCCTAAAATGAGTTAATTTCGGATTATTTGGCCTGATTAAATCTATTATCATTTTCAGATCACACTTGGCACCAATGGCATTTTGGGCATTATGGAAGTCGAGGATATGTGTTGAAGTGAAGATTCTATTTTAATTTAGGAGTTGTTTTTATTGTAATTTAGCTTTGGGCCCATTGTTTAGGCCCAATTCGGTTTATGTGTGTTGGACGGGTTAAATTCGGATTCCCCACTCTAAACACACACACTTCACTTTGCCTCATTTTAAAACACAAAGACATTTCCGTTTTCCCTCTTTTTGCTCTACTAGGTTTTTGCTCTGCTAGGGTTTCACCCCTTCTTCATTTCTCATTTTTGGTTTGTTCTTCCATTGCCATGGAAGGCTAAATTTCTAGACTAAGTTCCTTTGGTAATGTATCACAACTCTTGAGGTTTTGTTATTAATGCATTTTCCGTTTCTTTATTGTTGATTTCTTCTGTCTTATTTTTGAAATGCCATTGTTTAGAAACTGGTTGGTTGAGTTTATCTTCACTTAGTTGATTTACTCTCTCTAGTGCATGAATGCTTAGTTCGTGTGAATTTGTTAATCGTTTCATACTTTTACTTATTTCCCTTAGTTTGATGTTTAAGTTCTGGAACTTTGAATTGATTATCGCTTAGTTAATTGATTCTCAACAAATTCGGAAGTTAATGGTTTGAATCTAAAAATAATCTTTTGAAACCGAGGATTGAGTTGTGAACAAACGAACCAAAGGGATTTAGCCGTTTTATTACATT
>NC_032023.1:14847787-14851897 GCF_001865875.1 Lupinus angustifolius
GTGGTCCACGACTTACAGGGACCTGACACATTGCAGGGAAATCGTGGATGTAGTCCACGACTTTCCAGAGAAATCGTGGATGGGGTCCACGACTTTGCCAAAGTCGTGGATGGGGTCCACGAGATCTACTAAAATCTACTCCAATCCCCGTAATTAATTCAAAACGTGCACCAAAGCTGGGATAGTGTAGTCAAACTACACTATCCCGGTAATTTTTCCTATCTCCATGCTTTGCTTGACAAATTCAAACTAACTTTGTTATACTATACAAAGCTTCAATCACTTTCAATCATCTTAGTTCAACTTTTTTCTCGAGCATATGTGTAGTTGATGATGTCATTGAATGCATTTTTCCTCCTATAATATCCAAAGCTTATCCAATATGTTCTATGAACTGTACCCAAAAAAATATGTTCTATAAACTTACTATAACACTAAAGCATTATTAAGTGTAGCAACCGAATTTTTATTAACACTCATTATACTACTTATGATGATTTTGGAGGCAATTTCACACTCTTTCAAATGATTTAGAATTGTAATTATGTTTTTCTCCAAACAAAATGTAAAAAGCTATTTTTATGTCTAGTTTTCTTTAAACTAGAGTTCTAAGTTTGACAATCGATTACAGATTATGTGTTGGGAAATTCAGAAACAATTTCCTTCTTCTGTGTGATGCAAAGTGGACACTTGCAGAAGTGACAAGTGGATAAAGAAAATAGAGAAGAGTAGAAGAATAACACCAAAAGTTTTAACGTGGAAAAACCTCCTCAATGTGAGAAGGAAACAACCAAGGGACCTAGTCCAAAAAATATCTCCACTCTAGAAAGTAAGATTACAATATTTGACTCTCTCTTATAAAGAAGATAACACTTAATCTCACCCAAAAAGGATGGAAATACAAACTCTCTAGTATCTCACTAGGAATACAAATCTTACACTATATGGATATAAACTCTCTCACTTTCTCTCTATGTTGTTTTTCTCAATTGCTTGTTGTATCTCTTCCTCACAAGTCCCATATATATAGTGAAGGGGAGGAAGACTCCATCATAAAGACATAGTGGAAGATTAAATTGTTGTCATATTTTTCAAGACACTTTGAAAAGTGCTACTCCAAATTTCTAATTTAGACTTCATAATTCTCAATACTCAAGGAATAATTCTAAGACCTTGGAATAGCCATATTGAATTATTCAATGGTTCAACTAACAAGATTCATTGGTTTTGCTTCCACATCAATTAAGAAGGATTCCCAACAAATCTCCCACTTCCTGAATTAATTGATGGGTATCATCAGTGTTGCACCTCTGCAATAGTCTGTTAGCTTCTTGAGTGAAACTGTCTTGGTCATCATGTTGGACCAGTTATCATCTGTATGAATTTTCTCTAGCAGCAACTCATCATCCTCCAAAACATTTCGTATCCAATGATAACGATAATTAATGTGCTTTGTCTGAGAATGAAACGTAGGATTCTTAGCTAGGTGAATTGCACTTTGGTTATCACAGTGCAAAACATATCTATCTTGAACATGACCAACTCATGGAAGATGTTTTTCATATATTTTATCTCCTTGTCAGCTTCATATGCTATAATATAGCATATGATAGTGCACCAAGATTATCAACAATCTTGGTCTTGTCATGCCCAATGATTAACATATCATCAACATATAAGAGGAGGATAATAAAGTTTCCATCTTCATACCTTTTAATGAATACAAAATGATCACCAATTGTCTTCTTGAAACTGTATTTATCCATGAAGGATTCGAACTTCTTGTACCACTGTCTCGGGGCTTGTTTCAGACCATATAAACTCTTATTCAGACGACACACTAAGTGTTTCTTGCTTGGTTCTTCACAACCTTATGGTTGCTCCATATAGATTTCTTCTTTGATGTCTCCATGTAAGAAAGTTATTTTGACATCAAGTTATTCAACTTCTAAGTCTAGGCTAGCTGCTAGACCCAATGCTACTGTTATGGAGGAATACTTCACCATTGGTGAGAATATCTCATCAAAATCAACTCTTTTCTTCTGATTGCATCCTTTCACAACAATATGATCTTTGTACCTTGGTCTTCAGCTTCCTTCTTCAACTTTAAGCCTATAAACCCATTTGTTTTTCAAGGCTTTTCTTCCTTTGGGCAACTCCACCAAATCATTAGTGTGGTTCTCATGTAAGAAGTTCATCTCATCTTCCATGGCTTTAATCCACTCTTCTTTATCAAATGTCTGCATAACTTCTGAGATGTCTTCAGATTTACCATTATTTGTCAATGTGATATAATCTTCTTCGGGATACTTTGTGTAACACCCGAAAATTACTCCATAAATATAATGCCCAAAAATGGGTAATTTTTTTTTTTAATAATGTAATGTAAACTTATCATCTTTATATTCGTTTCTTTTTCGGGATATCACTTTAAGTAACATACATTGCAGAAAATCAAAAACCGTTACCTAATGATAACAAAAAATAACACAATATAACTTTGAATAATACTTCATTTAATAACGGAAAACATATGTACGAAATACAAGGCAGAAGAAATATTCGCCCAAACTGAAATTACACAAAAGGCTAAGACATCCAACACATCAAAAAGTGCCCTACACAGATCTAAGTCGCAAGGGCTTATGTAGGTGTACCGATATCCCTCAATCCTCCATGCCCCCTCCTGGGACATCGAGAAGCGGTAACTCTGAATCTTGACCGAGCGGTTCATCTAAACAAAACGCGAATAAAAGACAAATAGAAAGAAGATGGAGTAAGACATCTAATGAATATTACTCATTGACGGTGTGAAATTACACGGAATATCACATCCAGACAGACACGCATAAGAAACACAATATATACATCACATATAAAAATTCGCAATGATAAATGATGTTATAATCTCATATTATGAGGATCAAAGTCCACAATCTCAATGTATGAATGATATGCTTGTTTCATCCATCCCTTCACCAATATCCTCCCAATATACTATTTGAAAATAACCAAGAGTACAGGTCTCATAACAAGCCGATTTGAACACACCAAAATTAATCATCGCAAGGATATATGATCTATCTGTTCCGAAGAACTGTCCATTTCAGGACGGTGTCGTGTCAAACACGTTCTGGGCATCCCTCTCATTGATCCTGATTGCAAAGAGGGGTTGTTAGAGATCGTCTAGCTTGCGCTGTGAGAACTGTCCGATCCAACAAAATACCTCATCCCTCTCATTCTTCTCTGTTTCGCCCTTTTGGGCTATCAGATCGAAAATCTCCGTTGTTTTCGATCTCAATGCATTTTAGTTTCACGAGTGGTGTTCCTTCATGGATAGCCACCACAATACTTAATATTTTAAGCTATCCTAATCATACAACTTAAGAAAGTATCCGTACAAAATCCAGGCACGCAAAATAATTGATTAAGTACGGGTTTTCTTAATACACAAATATAACTCCAAACTTTTGAGATAGTTTAGGAGATCTGAGTGTCATATTCGAACACCATTATGTCACGATGTATTCTCCCTCACCTTAGTTTGTTGCATGGTCGATTTCCTTTACGAGAGAGTGGGTTGATCGTCCAAATTCGAAACTAAACACACAAAACAATTTAGTGATTTGCGAATAAATTTTACATGATAACTCTAAAGTAAAAACATTGTTTAACACTTTAATCTATTTCATGAACTCAAAGACTTTCATCCATCCGGTCCAAGATTCATATTTTTGAACCATTTTTTATCATCGAAAGTCTTGTTTCCGATATCCAACGTTTTCCAAGATAAGTTTTTAATAAAGTTTACACTTTTATCACTTCATAGATTTATATTTTCATGGAGACTTTGTAAGTCATACTTCACCATTTTAAGGTAAGTTTCTTAATCCAAGTCTACACTTTTAAATCCATATCTCCTAAGTTGATCTTATCACTTCAAAGTAAGTCATCTTAAGTAGATTCCATATTTTGTATAATAGGTTTTCATGGTCATTTCAACACATTCTTGATAGTGTTGATCTCATACTTAAACAACATTTAAATCAACATTTCTTAAGTTACACTTACCACTTTAAAGTAAGCTTACCTTATCAATGTTCATCCTAC
>NC_032023.1:14851997-14852290 GCF_001865875.1 Lupinus angustifolius
TTGAACTTGGAAGTCAAAGAATAACATTTACTAATCAAACTTGTAACTCATAATATTTTAAAACAACACTTTTTCACAAAACTCATCCATAAACATTGTGGATTTCAAAGTTAGAAACTAAACTTTTCCTAAACACATATAGGCCATTATTTAGACCTAATGATAAGGAAAGCTTTGTTCTTTCAACTTATCATTAAATATTTTAAAGGTTCCTTTGATAACAAAAACATCCCCTTTGAAACAAAATCAAACTTCAACATTAAAAATATATTACTCTAAACTTGTCCGAGACC
>NC_032023.1:14852390-14871644 GCF_001865875.1 Lupinus angustifolius
TATACAACCATCACCTTTAACCATGTTCAAATACCAACAAACATAAAAACTTTCTAAACATAAAAAAAAAACAGCCCCATGTATACAAAGAGTTCATGGTTTCAAAATAACTTTCTAAGTTCAAGAAAATATCTATTTGGAGTTTTAAACATAAAAAGAGTTAGGGAGATATTTAGAACATTTCAAAGGTTGAAAGTGTTCATAACATACATATAAACATGTAATGGTTAGATGTTAAGAGATGAAGAAATCAAAATGAGAAATCATGAAGAACTACCTTGAGAGTTCTTAGAGAATGCAAAGTGAAGAATAGTTTGAAAATGCCAAGGTATTCTCTTAGCTAGGGTTTGGCTCCTTAAAGAGAGAAATCAGGTTTCGGGGGAAAAGTCAATGGTTTTTCAAAAAGTAGTTTGTGTAAGAGATAGGTGGGTGATTTTAGGGATTTTGTGTTAAAAGAATATGTATTTTTGCTTGTTCCACAAGCAACCCTCTTACATGAAAGCGATACGGCCTTTTCGGTGAAACATTCGTGAATAAACCATGCTCGATTATTATTTGCTAATACTCAGTCAGATATTAAAAATCTCTCGACTTCGGTTTACGGTTAGAACTTCGAAACACGGAATTCGAAGTGAAAAATATTTAGAAATGCGTTCTTGACAAACTTGATATTTATCTTGACTTGAAATAATATTTTGAAGCCAATGGCACAATCGGAATTCGATTCCGAGTTATGGAACTCAAAAACACGTTACTGGGCCGAATTTGGACGAATTTGGGCCTGATAGCAGCTCAAAAACTTTTTGTCATAGAAAATTACGACAATTTACCAGAAAATAGTAAATCACAAAACAAGACTAACACTCAACTATGGTTTAGTCTAATTCAATACCTATTAATTTCTAAAATTAATTGTTATTAAAATAAATTATTAATAAAACAAACATAGAAAATTCACGGTGTTACACTTTGAAGAATGTATTCTGCCTCTTCCGGAGCGCCTCAGTTTAACTTGCATTTGATGCTCTACTAGCTTGGGTTCTTGATGCATTTGTGTGTCTACCACCACTTCATCATGATCTGACTCTTCATTAATCTAGTCAAGTTCCGTGTGAGCAGGATCTGCCTATTGGTCTATCTATTCTTGATCTATCTGATGGCTAGGATCTGTTTGTTGAGGAATCTCTCCCCTAAATAAATGTGAACTCTGGACTTGCACTCGTTTTCTTCTGAACATCTTTCATCGTCTGATCCTTAAAGAACACAACATCTCTACTTCTCACAATTTTTTGTTTATCAGATCTCGTAGTCTATACCCAAATTCATCTTTTAGAATATGAACAAAGGCTCTACATCTGAATACTCTCAGGTGGTTGAAGGATGCCTTCTTCTTGTACCATACTTCTTCTGGAATTTCTTCGTTCATGGGTCTTGAAGGTGTTCGATTTATGAGATCTACTGCAGTCTTCACTACTTCACCCTAGAAAGACTTGGGGAGATTGGTATCTTGCAACATGCATCTGATCTTCTCTTCAATTGTGCGATTCATCCTCTCACCTATTCCATTCAACTAAAGAGTCTTTGGTGGTGTCTTCTCCATTCTAATACCAAAAGCCTTACAATAGGCTTCAAATGGACCACGATACTCTCCACCATTGTCTGTTTTTAGGCACTTCAACTTCTTCCCAGTCTCACGTTCTACTAGTGCATGTAACTCTTTGAATACTGATAGTATTTGACATTTGCTTTTCAACAAGTACACCCATACTCTTCTCGAGTGATCGTCTATGAATGTGACAAAGTAGTAGGCTCCTCCAAGGGATTATCTGTTCTCTGAAAATTGACTCTATGTTGTTTACCATAAAGACAATCATTACATGAATCTAAAATTTGACCTTTTATACCTGGAAGATGGTCTTTGGCGAGAATCTGAAGTGTCTTCTCACTCATTTGCCCTAATCGCCTATGCCAAAGATATTTGGAGTCAATAGCAATATTTGCTTCTCCGTAACAAATTCTTCCTTGCATAATATACAAAGATCCTTCCTTTGAGCCTCTAGCAATAACGAAGTTGCATTTTGCTAGTTTCCACTTTCCAGCACCAAAGCGGCTTACAAAATCAGCATCATCCAACTTACATGTGGAGATAAGGTTGAGACGTATATCTGGGACATGTCTCACCTCCTTCGGTATAAGCTTTCCTCATGTGTCTGTTAGCAGCACAATATCACCAATTCCCGCAATTTTGCTAGTAACATGGTTTCCCATTTTCACAGTACCATAATTACCTTTCTTGTAGTTTGAGAAGAAACCTTCATGTGGACTTACATGGAAAGAAGCATCAGAGTCAATGATCCAATCACAATCACCATATGCAACATTTAGGTAATTGTCTTCTCCAATGAGGAGAACATTATCATCTGCAGCGACGACTGTGGTAGACTTATGACCATTTTTCCTTGGATCAACTAAATTTTCATGGACATTTCCAGCTTTCTTGTCTCTCTTTAAGGACTTGCATTCAAATCTTTTATCTCCTTATTTACTACAATAATAGCATGTTATTAACCTCATGCGAGATTGAGGGCGATCTCTGAATTTGCTTTTGCTTCTTCCACGAGATTCATTCCTCCCATGAGTTTCACTTTTTCCACGTCTCTCCACAATATTTGCTTCAGAGTGGATGGATGTACTCTGTTCTTTCCTTCTGGATTCTTCATTCAATAGACTGTCTGAAATAGTGTCCATTGAGACCTTCCCATCATGACTGAGTTGTTGAGCATGACCACCAATGTATCACATCTTTCAGGCAACGAACTCAGTAGTTGAAGTGCTTGTAACTCATCATTTATCTTCATATCTATCTTTTTCAATTGATTGACAAGACCCTTAAATGAATTCAAGTGCTCTCATCTCTGTAGTCGAGTTTCACCAGCCTTCTGACAAGATATGCTTTATTTCTAGGAGTTTTCTTTTGAATCATAGATTCAAGTTTCTACAATAACTCATAAGCATTTGTGTATGTGGACATATGCTCAAATAAACTTCTATCAATATACTTCCGAATCATTACAACAACTTTTCGATTCGAAACCTCCCAATCTCTGTCACCCTTATCTTCTGGCTTGTCTTTGCAAGAAATAGGCTCATGCATATCATTGTAGTATAAATGATCCTCCATTACGGGCTTCCAATAGGAATATTTGTCAACTGTCAACTTGAACATATCTCTATCAAATGAGATATTAGCGGCTCCTTCCATCTTGGACTATACAGGCTAAACTCCCCGAATGAACCTGGATGCTCTGATGCCACTGTTGGGATATTCAGAATCAATTTCCCTCCTTTGTGTGATGCAAAATGGACACTTGTGGAAGCGACAAGTGGATAAAGAAAATAGAGAAAAGTATAAGAATAACACCAAGAATTTTAACGTGGAAAAACCTCCTCAATGTGAGAAGGAAACAACCACGGGACCTAGTCTAGAAAATATCTCCACTATAGAAAGTAGGATTACAATATTTGACCCTCTCTTACAAAGAGGATAACACTCAATCTCACTCAGAAATGATGGAAATGCAAACTCTCTAGTATGTCACTAGGAATACAAATCTCACACTATGTGGATATAAACTCTCTCACTTTCTCTCTATGTTGTTTTTCTCACTTGCTTGTTGTATCTCTTCCTCACAAGTCCCCTATATATAGTGAAGGGGAGGAAGGCTCCATCATAAAGACATAGTGGAGGATTAAATTGTTGTCATACTTTTCAAGACACTTTGAAAAGTGTTACTCCAACTTTGTAAGTTAGACTTCATAATTCTCAAGACTTAGTGAATAATTCCAAGACCTTGGAATATCCATCATTGGATTATTCAATGGTTCATCTACTAAGATTCATTGGTCTTGCTTCCACATCAATTAGGAAGGATTCCTAACATTATGGAAGATATTAACATCTAACTTGCATTTATTAAAATGTTTTTCTCGCTAGTTGCATAGACTAATTTATATCATAGACTTATTTGTTTAATTCTATTAATTATTTATCTATAGAGTACAAAATACTTTTTATTTTATATGTGACAAGAGTTTACCTTATTTCTACGTATTCTTGTGTGCAATAGAGAAATAAATACTATATTTTTATGAGTAGAAAATTGATTTGATTGACTGAATGTATTTTAATTGTTTTAAAGAATATATGTAGTATTCCATGACCATTCAAATTATGAATTGAGGAGAAAGGGTAAATTTTCATAATTTCTTCTTCATATAATTATTACTTTTTTTTATATTTTTTATTTCAATTAAGAAAAGATTAATATTTATTTGGTTTGACATTCATTATTTTTTACTAAATATTTTATTATTATTGTTGTTATTTTAAATATTCTATACTTAACACTCTTTTTATTTATTATATCAAATGATTTTTATTTATTATTTTATCATTTAATTTATTGAGAATTGAATTTTAACGAATAATATATTATAACTATTCAAAAGATGACATGAGGCAAAAAAAAGTGAAATGGCGCTCTTTCATTTATCTTTATTATTACAATTATTAGAGTAAATCTTTAATAAACATAAGTGACATGTTACTATTACGACAATTCAAAAGATAATTTGAGTAAAATAACTGAAATTGCAACCTTTCTTACATATTTTATTATTATTTATTCTAAAAGTTCCATTATTATTTGAATTGAAGTTTGTTACTGATCTTAGATTAAAATATAACTTTCTGATTATGAATGCTATCACATAAAATTAACATTTTTTTAATAATCTATAACTAATATTTCTATTGTTTTTACTGTCACAAAATTAAAATTTTACCATTTTTATTAATACGGTTATAACCTAAGATGGATACTCATGATATATTACGGGGTAATATGAAATCGTGACTTTCATACACGATTTCTTATTTTTCCATGCTAATTTGCATGTGTCACACACAATTTTGTGCATAATAGTCATTATTTTAAAATAAAATCATGTTTCAAATTAACATATTTTATGGAAATCGTGTGTATAGTAAATATTTCCATGTCCATTTTGGTAAAATTTCTATCGAGTAACAGAAGTAAATTACTTGGAAATCAAACTTAATGAGTCATTTCCACCATACCTCGTTTTACACACATATATTCAATGTAATTATGTTAAAAAGAAAAAAATGTAAAAGAAAAAAAGTATAATTATTGTTTGAAAATTTTCAAATTTAAAAATGTAAAAGAAAAAAACTAGCTCACTTAACATTTCTATATTTTGAATGGTTATGTATTCATCTTTTTGTGATATAATTTTATTTTATCCCAACACCAATATGTATTCATGTTTTCTTATGTAAGGTACTTCTTATGGTAAGATTATTTTTTACACCGACTAATTTTTCTTCTTATACATCCCAAATAAACCATTACTACATAATTTTTCTTCTTATACATCACAAAAGAAGGATGAAACACTAAATGGGCTTGTCCTCGTAAAAACAGTTTCATAAAAGCCTATTTTGACTAAGTTTCCCCTTTTAGCAAAACAGAATTAGATCTAGAATTAGATCTACTAGTTAAGTTAGTTACCCCAACTAATTTGAGTTTCTATAAATAGATGTTTTCAGCTTTATGTAATCAATTCAATTTTTAATCCAATCAATTCAGAAAGTTTTTCTTCAATTCTTTGCCATTCTTCAACTTTGTTTCTTGCATTTTCTTCCAAGATGAGATATCATGTTTAACATGGTATCAAAGCTATACTATGGGTATTACCTTTCTTTATTTCTCTAAGCTTTACTTTCGCTGCAATATACATTCATCTTCTTCTTTCTTTTTCCTCTTCGTTTTCTTGGTTGTTCTGTCTTCTTGAAGTCATCACCACATCCTATCATACAATGGAGAACAAAGCAATATAGTACATCAATCCTCTTCAGAACCCATCTTCACCCTTCTTCATGAACCATAATGAAAATCCTGGAGCCAGCATCGTCTCTAAGACTCTCAATGGTGATAACTACCACTCGTGGTCCCGTGCCATGGCTGTGTCCTTGAAGGCAAAGAATAATCTTCAGTTTATAGATGGTTCCCTCCTCAAACCCTCCGTTGATGACCCAACCTTCATCTATTGGGACATGTGTAACACCTTGGTCTTATCTTGGTTAATACAATCCATTGATCCATCAATTGCTCAAAGCATCTTGTGGATGGAGACAGCTCTGGAGATATGGGAGGATTTGCGTGAAAGATACTATCAAGGTGACATTTTCCGCATTACAGAACTCCTCACACAGATATATACTTACAAGCAAGGTAACCTCAACATAGGGCCTATTATAACCATGTGAAAGGCCTATGGGAGGAACTGGACAATTTCAGGCCAATTCCATCATGCACTTACCTACATAAATGCACATGTGTTTTAATTCCAACAATTAAGGGATATAGGGAGAGTGATTATGTGCTATGCTTCCTTATGGGGCTCAATGATCAATATGAGGGAGTAAGATCCCAAATAATGTTGATAGATCTCCTGCCCTCCATCAATAAAACTTTTGCTCTCCTCATTCGATAAGAAAGGCACATCAATACACACTATAGTGAGCCCAAGGTCCTAATGAATACTTCTGACAATGGATATGAAAACAACAACAACAATGAGTTTGGAAATAACTTCAAAAACAACAGAGGAAGAGGCAGAGGAAGGATGTACCAGAATCAAGGAGGAAGAGGCTCTAGCAGAAACCAAGGTGGAAGAAGCACCAAGATATGCACCCATTGCAACAGATCAGGATACACTATTGATCAATGCTTCAAGAAACATGGCTATCCACCACTTGGAAATCTTAAGACTTACAATGTCAACAATTTTAGCACCTTTGAGAGGGACCAATGCAATGATGACAACCAGATTGAGAGCAAAGAACAGCCTAACTTCAACAAAGTTGATGCTCTAGCTCCTGGAGCCAATATCACTCCTCAACAACACCAAACAATTCTGTCTATATTGCAACAACCTATGCAAAGAGCCATACATAACACAAATCAAGTCAGCACTCAATCTGCTGGATCAAATGATAAAGGTAATAAGTATTCATTAAGTTTCTGCTCTAAGACCCTTGATTGGTATCTTGACACAGGAGCAACTGATCATGTGTATCACACACTATCATAATTTCAAACATACAAGAAAATCAATCCTATCTATGTAACTCTGCCTAATGGTAATCAAGTATCCACCAATATTTCAGGAAGTGTAACATTTTCCCCTAACTTCTACTTGAATGATGTCTTATACATACCTTGTTTTAACTTCAATCTGATTTCCATTTCAAAATTGATTCAATCTACATCATGCCAACTAACTCTCTCAAAATATTCTTGTTGCATTCAGGATCTCCCATCATTGAGGATGATTGGTGCAGCTGAGTTAAAGAATGGACTTTTTGCAATAAAAGATTCTGCAAAATTTTTACCTGTTATATGTACAAATTTGCATAATAGGAATGTTAATACTTTTACTGCTTATGACAATAACCTGTGGCATGTTAGGCTAGGACACCTTTCCCATAGAAAGATTATTACTATGCAATCCTTCTTCCCCTTTATCAAATGTAATAAGACCTTTCATCCTTGCCATATATGTCATCTTGCTAAACAGAAGAAATTGCCATACAAAAACAAAATTTCTGAATCTGCCAATATATTTGATTTAGTTCATATGGACATTTGGGGGCCCTTTTCTGTTCCTAGCACTTATGGTCATAGATACTTCCTAACCATAATGGATGATAAATCAAGATTCACTTGGTTGCACTTCTTGAAACTTAAATCAGAAGTACCTGACTTGATTAGAAACTTTCCTGCTCTTGTTACTACTCAGTTTGGGTTAAAAATAAAGGGGATAAGGAGTGACAATGGGAAAGAGTTTTCACTCAACCAATTCTATGCTGAACAAGGAATCTAACACCAAACTAGCTGCATTGAAAACCCCAACAAAATGGGGTGGTTGAGAGAAAACATCAACACATCTTAGGTGTTGCTAGATCTTTAGTCCTCCAATCTAACCTACCCCACTGCTTTTGGAATTTTGCCATGTCCCATGATGTGCACTTAATCAATAGGCAGCCTAGCAGCCAACTTCATGATGATAGACCCTTTAAGATCCTTTATGGCAAATTTCCCAATATATCTCACCTGAAGGCTTTTGGATGTCTTTGTTATGCTACTTCTATCACCTCACAAAGGAGAAAACTTGACTATATGTCCAAGAAAGGAGTATTCCTTGGACTAAAAAGGGGAGTAAAGGGGTATGTTATCCTTGACACCAACACACATGAGATCTTCATATCTAGGAATACCATATTCTATGAACATATTTTTCCATTTTATGGATTAATTCACAATAAGAGAGACCCTAGTCTAATATTACCTACTGACAATACCACTAGTTGGACTCTTGATAATGTAAATGATCACTCTGCCCCTCAAACTCATAGTAACTCTTCACCCTTAGACCTTACCATAACAGAAGACCAAAACCACTCCAATATTCTTACTGGTACTGATTAAACCATCAGTGAGACTCAAACTGATGTTCATACTCCTAGGAGATCTCTTAGGACCAAACATATACCTCATTATTTAGAAGACTACCATTGTGCCTTGGCCACCTCTGTCCCTCATCCAGATCCAAAAAATCTTTGAAAGTAAGACATCCAATATCTAAGAGTTTATCCTACCATCAATTATCCACTCCTCATAGACATTTCTCCCTTAACATATCATCTAACACTGAACCAAATACCTATTATGAAGCCATCAAACATGTCTGTTTGCAGAAGGCTATCCAAGATGAGCTCAATGCTCTCAAAGCCAACAACACTTGGATTCTAACCACTCTGCCTAACACTAAGAAGGCAATATGATGTAAGTGGGTCTTCAAACTCAAATATAGGTCTGATGGATCAACAGAGAGGCACAAAGCAAGGCTTGTTGCCAAATGATTTTCACAAACAGAAGGCCTCGACTACATGGAGACTTTTAGCCATGTTATTAAGATGACAACCATTAGAGTCATTTTAGCCCTTGGTGCTGCCAACAATTGGTACTTACATCAATTAGATGTCAACACAACCTGGACTAGTTTGGAAAATGTGTATATGCAAGTCCCTCTAGGACTCATTACTGACCAACTTAGACTAGTTTGCAAACTCGAAAAGTCCTTGTATGGACTAAAGCAATCTAGCAGGCAATGGCATGAAAAATTGACTAGTGTTCTGCTCCAAACAGGTTATCAAAAATCACCTGCTGATTACTCTCTCTTTACTAAGCACATATTTTCTTCCTTTACTGTTATCTTAGTGTATATTGACGACCTTGTTTTAGCAGATAATGACATGAATGAAATAAATCACATAAAGTCTATTCTCAATGTCAAATTCAGTATCAAAGACCTTGGAACTTTAAAATATTTCTTAGGCATTGAGATAGCCAGATCTAAGAAAGGAATTTTATTCTATCAAATGAAATATGCTCTTGATCTTTTGTAGGAAACTGGAATGCTTGCATCAAAGTCATGCTCTACTCCAATGGAGTATGCAAAACAACTTCTCAGCCTTGAATCAGGGACACCTCTCACCAATCCTAGCCTTTATAGAAGACTTATGGGTAAGCTCCTATATCTAGTTCATACTAGACCCAATATTTGTTTTTTTGTTGGGCACTTAAGCCAATTTCTGTCCAAACCCACTAACTAACACTTTGAGGGAGCCAAAATAATTCTAACATACATTAAGGGCTCCATCGGTGTTGGTGTGTTCTTCCCTACAGCCTCTGATTTCAAGATAAAAAGGTATACAGATTCAGATTGGGCAGCATGTCTTGACTCAAGAAAATCTGTATATGCATACTGCTTTTATCTAGGAAATTCACTCATCTCATGGAAAAGTAAGAAACAATAGGTTGTTCCAAGATCTTCAGCATAAGCAGAGTATCGAGCAATGACATTAGGAGCTTGTGAGGCCCAATGGCTACTATATCTCCTACAAGACTTGCAGATTTCTCATCCTCAAACCAATTGTGCTATATTGTGACAATTAATCAGCAATTTACATTGTTGGAAATCCTGTCTTCCATGAAAGAATAAAACACATAGAAGTTGATTGGCATTCAATCAGAGAGAAAATTCAAGCTGGCTTGTTACACCTTCTATCCATTCCTACTGGTTCACAAATCGCAGACATACTAACCAAGGCATTATCTCCTCGCATGTTTCATCATTTGCTTTCCAAGCTTGGGATGTAAAACATCCACATCCCAGCTTGTGGGGGGCTGTTAGAAACTAAGGAAGAAAATCATGAAAGTCATAATGAAAGTCACAAGGAAAATGAAGAAAGTCACAAAAGAAGGATGGAACACTAAATGGGCTTGTCCTCATAAAAACAGTTTCATAAAAGCCCATTAAGTTTCTCCTTTTAGCAAAACAGAATTAGATCTAGTAGTTAAGTTAGTTACCCCAACTAACTTGAGTTTCTATAAATAGATGTTTTCAGCTTTATGTAATCAATTCAATTTTTAATCCAATCAATTCAGAAAGTTTTTCTTCAATTCTTTACCATTCTTCAACTTTGTTTCTTGCATTTTCTTCCAAGATGAGATACCATGTTTAACATGATATACATATTTTATCTTATCTTATATTAATTATGAATTTGTAATTTTATGACACATATTATTTCTATAAAATTAAACTTATCAATATCACAAATATAAAAAATATCATATATTATATTCCACAAGTGAAAGGTACAACTATATCTATCAAAATGCTAGTTATAATTAACATTTTTTTTATTTTGTTAAAAGAAGCTCTTTTACACAATAAGTAAATTATAAAAATAGTGTAAAGTTGTTTGTATAAATTAATAATATTTATTTATAAATAATTTATTTGGGATGAATAAGATCAAAACTAAATGTGTGAGAAATAATATTTTAAAACTAATCAAATATTTTAGATAAAATAATCCAAATATAATTTAATATTGGTGTTGTGATAAAACAAATTTATGCCAAAAAGTTGAATACATAGAACTATAAAACGTAGAAAGTGAATTAAACTAGTTTGTTTTCTTTTCAATTTTAAATATGAAAAAGTTTCAAATAATAATTGTACTAAATATATGTGTGAAAACTAGGTCCAGTGGAAATGACTAATTAAGTCTTATTTCCAGGTAGTCCACTTCTGCTACTTGATGGAAAATTTACGAAAAGGAAAAAAAAAAGATACTTAGGAAAATTGTTTACCTAACTCATAATTTCTATACAAACCGTTAATTTGAAATACAAGTTTCTTTTAAAAAACATTTTGAAAGAAATCTGTATGACACACATGATTTACTATGGAGAAAATAAAACATCGTGGATGGAAGTCACAATTTTATAAAACTTGCACCAGTTCAGTAATAATATATAAAAAAGGTAGGCTAAAATCGAAAAAAGTTGGTCAAAAACACAATATTTCTTTAAATTTTCCTCCTAAGATTGCATGGTATTTATATGAAATTTTTAGACTATGTCTAAGGTGTTAATAAACTTACTTCTTTGACCATACTCTAATATATATTATTAGACAATGAAGACAATCAAGACCACCAATATGTCAAGAACAAGTTAAATGCAACAAGAACAGGGGACACACACCAATCTGCCCAAGCCAAGGCCAAGTCAGGCTAGGGCCTATCTACACCAGCATATAAGTCAGGCCAAGGCCAGTCTACACTAGCAGGGCCAAGGCATGCCATGACCAATCTGCACCAGCATACAAAGCCACAACTAGAGCACAACAAAGCCAAGCCAACACGCACGCAGGCCACAAGCAGAGCAGGGGCAAGCCAACCAAGTCAGCACATGCATGCCTCAAGCAGAGGCCACGAGCACGAGCAGAGGCCACGAGCACAGGCAAACCCCAAGCAGAAGCCACGAGCACGACCACAGCAGGGCCATCAAGGCCACCATACCAAGGCCAACTCAGCCAAAGCCCACACCATACATTGCAGCACACGATAGCTTGTGCCTCAAGCAACCACTTTTAATCTTTCTATTTTAGCACATTTTAGTTAATTAGTTAGTTATTCTCTTCCCTATATAAGTAGTATTTGTGTAATCTTTGGCATTCAACTTAATCATTTCATTTTAATCAATAAAGATTCTCTTTACATTCTTGTTTACTTCTTTCTTCCTTCTCAAGCAAGAAGTGTTATTCACTTTCTTCTCATTCAAGGAAGATTGTATCTTCACATTCTATTATGGTATCAAAGCTCTTTTTATAAAGAGCTCTGCAACATTCAAGATGACTTCTTCTTCTTCAAATCTCTCAAGTTCTCATATGGATATCACGTAAGATCCATACTATGTGCACCTTTCGGACAATCCAGGAACTGCACTCGTCTCACCTCCCCTTAATGGCAACAACTATCACCAATGGAGTAGATCCATGAGGATGAGCCTCATATCTAAGCAGAAATTCGAATTTGTAGATGGTAGCATTCAAATGCCAGCAAAGGAGGATCCAATCTTCAAAGCATGGGAGAGAGCAAACAACATGGTAACCTCTTGGATCATAAGGTTAGTTTCTCCATCCATCTCACAAAGCATCCTATGGATTGACAAGGCTTATGAGATTTGGGAGGAACTCAGGGAAAGATTCTCCCAAGGGAACCTTTTCAGAATTTTAGATTTGCAAGAAATAAGTGCTAGCTATAGGCAGGGAGAACTTAGTGTGAGTAAATATCATACTGAGATGAAAAGCCTATGGGATGAATTAGAAATCTCCAGACCTCTTGCTAAATGCAACTGCAACATTGAACAATTCAAAACAGAGGACAAAGTGATCAACTTCTTAAAGAGATTAAATGACTCATACTCTAATGTAAGGTCTCAGATCATGTTGATGGAGCCTCTCCCTAACATGAACAAGGTTCTATCACTGGTCATTCAGCAAGAAACTCAGATATATGGAAATGATTCATAGGCCAAAGCAATGCAGGTTGGAACAAACTGGAAAAAGGGAGGAGCATACACAAGGGATGCAAGGCTGAACAATAAAGGATCCAACAAAAATACTTGGAATAAACCCCTAAGTTCTACTAAATTCTGCACTCATTGCAAGAAACAAGGGCACACCATTGACACTTGTTATAGGATTCATGGTTTTCCTCCCAACTTCCAGTTTACTAAGAACCAACAAATGAACTCAATGACCATTACACATGACCAAGACAAACACAAAGAAGAAGATGTTGTCTTTGGACTGAGTAAAGAACAATACAAAGGGATTATAACCATGCTCCAGCAATAGCATGGACAAAACAAAGCTTCATCACAAGAGGACAAATTGATCAATACCCTCTCCACCACTTCAACACCCAAGGATCAACAAGAAGAACATCAGGATCTAGAAGGTAATCCTATATCCCAATGGATACTAGACAGTGGTGCCACTGACCATGTGTCTTATAACATCTCTTACTACTCTGCTTACTATATAATTAAACCTATAAGAGTTAAGCTCCCAAATAGCCATGAAATATTGGCCACCATAGCAGGGACTATACCTATATCTCGAGATTTAGTGATTCATGATGTGCTATACATCCCATCTTTCTCATATAACTTACTTTCAATACCTAAGCTAACTTTCCAATCATCTTGTGTTCTATCCTTCACTGCCTCTTGTTGTAAAATACAGGAGAGGAATTTCTTGAAGATGATTGGTATAGCTAGGATTTCAAAAGGCTTATATGTGTTGCAAGGAGCCAAGCTTGACCATCACACTAGTTTTTCATTCACTAACTCTGTCACTGTTTCTAAGCATAATCTTTGGCACTATAGATTAGCTCATCCCTCACAAAATTGTATGGACACTATCAATAACAATCTTTCATATATTTCTTTTAACAAAGATTATATCTGTGATATTTGCCATCAAGCCAAGCAAAAAAGGTTACCTTTTCCCTTGAGCAAATCCTCCTCAAGTAACATCTTTGATCTAATTCAGATTGACATATGGGGGCCCTTTCCTATTACTTCAATACATGGACACAAGTTATTTCTAACTATAGTTGATGATCTGAGTAGGTAAACTTGGGTAAATTTACTTAAAAGCAAAGCAGAAGCTTCTAAGGCTCTGCAACATTTCATTAATCTTGTTAGCAATCAATTCTCTGTCAATATAAAGATAATTAGAAATGATAATGGACCTGAGTTTCCTCCTGAAGGAACTCTATGCCAACAAAAGCATCATCCATCAAACTACTTGTACTTACACACCTCAACAAAAT
Source organism: Lupinus angustifolius (assembly GCF_001865875.1). Taxonomy (NCBI): domain Eukaryota; kingdom Viridiplantae; phylum Streptophyta; class Magnoliopsida; order Fabales; family Fabaceae; genus Lupinus; species Lupinus angustifolius. The sequence continues at coordinate 14,866,738 of NC_032023.1, forward strand.
GGTGTTGTTGAGAGAAAACAACAACACATCTTGAATGTGGCAAGAGCTCTATTACTCCAAAGTCATCTCCCAAAAGTTTATTGGTCATATGCCATAAAGCATGTTATCCATATCATTAACATTCTCCCTACCCCTGTTTTAGCCAATAATTCTCCTTATGAGATTCTGCATAAAACTCAGTTTGAGTTCCAAAATCTAAGAGTTTTTAGCTGCCTTTGTTACACAAGCACCCACAAACATCTTAGGGACAAATTTGATCCTAGATCCTCCAAATGTGTCTTCATAGGTTTCCAAGAAGGGGTAAAGGCTATATAGTTCTAAATCTAAAATCTAGGGCCATAAAATTAAGCAGGGATGTCACCTTTCATGAGCATGTATTCCCCTATGGATCTCTCCAAGATGATACCCCTGACCAATACAACCAGTTGGGCCTAGAAGACTATAGCAATCTCCTCTATGAGGACATTATGCCACAAACTACAACCCCTGAACTCCAACTTCCTAATTACACTTCTGAAACTCCTACACAAGATCCATCAGTCTTACCTTTAACTCAAACCAGAAAGAGCAATAGGACTCACAAACCCCCACTTATCTCCAAGACTATCATTGTGCTCTCCTGAGTAAGAACCACATTATTTCTAAATCTAAATATCATATCTCCTCTTATATATCTTATAATAATTTGTCCCCTGCTCATAAACTCCTCACCTTATCTATCACTTCACATCTAGAACCAAAAACCTACAAGAAGACCATCCAACACCCTCATTGGCAAGATGCTATCAATCAAGAACTATCTGCTTTACAAGATAACCACACATGGCTCATAACAGAATTACCCTCATCTAAGAAACCCATAGGCTGCAAATGGGTCTTTAAAACCAAATACAACCCTAATGGAACCATTGAGAGATACAAAGCTCGATTAGTTGCCAAGGGATTCACTCAAACTGAGGGAATTGACTATATCAAAACCTTCTCTTCTGTGGCCAAACTCACAACTGTTAGATTAGTTCTTGCCTTAGCATCTATCCATAAATGGTCATTACAACAACTAGATGTTAATAATGCCTTCCTTCATGGTGATTTGGAGGATCAAGTATACATGTCTCTCCCTCCTGGCCTCACTTCTTCCACCCTTAACCAAGTTTGCAAATTACATAAATCCCTATATGGCTTGAAGCGGACAAGCAGACAATGGTTCACCAAGCTCTCCACCTTCCTTACAAATCATGGCTATTATAAAGCCAAGGGAGATCACTCTCTATTCATCAAGTGGTCTTCATCCACTTTCATCATTGTCTTCCTGGTTTATGTTGATGACATTATCTTAACTGGCAATTACAACACTGAAGCCAGACACATCAAATCCCTCCTACACCAAACATTTAAAATCAAAGACCTGGGACCCTTAAAGTTCTTCCTAGGATTTGAAATTGCTAGAAATAAATCTGGCATTTCCATCAATCAGAGAAAATATGCCCTTGAAATCTTATCTGATTCAAGACTTCTTGGCTGCAAACCCTCTTCTACTCCAATGACTCATGGCACTCACTTATATCAGGATCCCTCTGAACCTTATTCAAATCCCCCTGCCTATAGAAGACTTCTTGGTAAGCTAATATACTTCACTAATACAAGACCTGGTCTATCTTTTTCTGCTAACCAACTTGCTCAATTTATGTCTAAACCCACCATCACTCATCATCTTGCTGCCATTAAAGTCCTCAGATACATTAAGACCTTTCCTTCCATAGGCCTCTTTTATCCTAGCTCTTCTCATCTCCACCTAAATGCCTACAGTAATAGTGATTGGGTCTCCTGCCATGACACTAGAAGATCAACCACTAGCTTCTGCATCTACTTAGGAAACTCCTTAATATCCTAGAAATCAAATAAATAAAGAACTGTTTCTAGGAGTTCTTGTGAGGCAGAGTACAGAGCCTTAACCATCACCTCATGTGAGATCACTTGGTTAACTTTTATGCTATTTGATTTACTGCATTTACATATCACTCCTGCTTCCTTATATTGTGATAATCAATCTGCCATACACATTGCTACTAACCCTGTTTTCCATGAAAGAACAAAACACATTGAACTAGATTGTCATACTATAAGAGAAAAATGTGGCAGAGGCTTGGTAAAACTTTTGCCCATCAAATCTTCCCTACAACTTGCATATGCTCTTACCAAGCCATTGGGCCCTAAAGACTACTCAACTATCCATCTCAAGCTGGGTCTAGTCAACATTTGTGCCCCAGCTTGTGGGGAGGGGGGAGGGGTATTGGACAATGAAGACAACCAAGACCACCAATCTGTCAAGAACAAGTTAAATGCAACAAGAACAGGGGACACACACCAATCTGCCCAAGCCAAGGCCAAGTCAGGCCAGGGCCTATCTACACCAGCATACAAGCCAGGCCAAGGCCAGTCTACACCATAAAGGCCAAGGCATGCCAGGACCAATCTGCACCAGCATACAAGGCCACAACCAGAGCACAGCAAAGCCAAGCCAACCAAGTCAGCACGCATGCAGGCCACAAGCAGAGCAAGGCCAAGTCAACCAAGTCAGCACACGCAGGCCCCAAGCAGAGGCCACGAGCACGAGCACAGGCAGGCCCCAAGTAGAAGCCACGAGCACGACCATAGTAGGGCCATCAAGGCCACCATACCAAGGCCAACTCAGCCAAAGCCCACATCATACATTGCAGCACACGATAGCTTGTGCCTCAAGCAACCGCTTTTAATCTTTCTATTTTAGCACATTTTGGTTAGTTAGTTAGTTAGTTATTCTCTTCCCTATATAAGTAGTATTTGTGTAATCTTTGGCATTCAACTTAATCATTTCATTTTAATCAATAAAGATTCTTTTTACATTCTTGTTTACTTATTTCTCCCTTCTCAAGCAAGAAGTGTTATTCACTTTCTTCTCATTCAAGGAAGATTGTATCTTCACATTCTATTATATATGAATGAGAATTATTGTTGTATTTACTTATGATGTGTCCATATGGTAGTGTATGTACTCATAAGATCCTTATATATTATAGTGGGCCAAAAATTATATATTTGATTTATGAGAATGACATTTATTGATATAAATAGATGCATATCTTAAAAGAAATTAGTTATTTACCTATAAGATAAAATACATAGATACTATTGAGTATACAGAAAAATTATCATTGTATTTTTAACAAAAAAGAATTCATATTTGAGGAATGAAACAACTCAAATGTAAGCATTTACAATAGTAATTCACATAAAACTTTAGTAGTCAAACTATAAATATATCTATGTATAATATTTTTACTATTGGAGTTAAATTAGTACAATACAAAGACATAAAATAATTAAAATCGAACAATTTGTAATGATAAAATTGAATAACATAATCAACATTTTCATGTTGAATCACATTATTATTAATAATGATAGAATTGATATATCATTTTTCTAAGGATCTTGTGAGTGTTGTCACCGAAGGTGAATCATTATTATTACAATGAAGAAAAACTAAGATTATCGGAGGAAGTAAAAGTTTACATGTAAAAAACTAAGCATGTAGAAGTTGTAACAAAGATAAACAAAGTGTTAATGTGACAAAAAGAAATGAGTGATTGAAGGAGAAAAGATGTTAGAAAAATCTTAATTGTATGCTCATAAAAAATTAAATATGAAGAAATCATGAGAAATGTAAAAAAATTAATTTTTGATAGAGTAAAATGAGTGACCGAAGAGGAAAAAATGTTAGAAAATTATTATTCGTGAGTTCAGTGAAAAATTTTAACAGTGGAAAAATTAAATATAGAGAAAATGTGAGGAATATAGACAAAACATTAACATATGACAAAGAGTAAAATGAGTAACTGAAAAAAATGTTAGAAATATATTATCTACAAGAATGTTTGAATAGATATACCAAGTGGTTAACTCAATAAACTATAAGCGAACATTCAAAAAAAGTAAAAGAATAATAAAAGTAACATTGAGAATAATAATAATAAGAGATTTTGTAAAAGAGGAGTATATGTTTTCATTTCTTATAACTATAATTGTTGTAACCCCTTCCTTTCTTCTTATCCTTATAATCTGATTTTAAATTATGTTTATTTATTATATTCAATTCAATTAATATATAATGTGGTTAAAGAAGTTTTTCGGTTATAAATACTAGTGTGTACCGGCACTTTATATATAGTACTAGCGTGTTGACAGGCACTACCGTGCCTGTCAACCCGCTTTCCTATTGTTTGTAATGTGTATTCTACATATTAAGTTGTATTATATATTGTAATTTGCACTTGAATATATATTCGTTTGAAGTAATTGTTCAATCTTAAAGAAATGATGCATATACAATTGTGTTCATCAAAAATAGAGTCTTGGTATCTTCACTTAATTTTATTTTTAGCGTGTTGACAGGTACTACTGTGTGTGTCAACCCGCTTTCATATTGTTTATAACGTGTAGTCTGGATGTTTTAAATGTCAAATATTCACATACTCTTTACTCAATTGCATACATTATGATCATTCCTATTTTTTAATTTAATGGATATATATTGTGACCAATGCAATAGATTTACTCAATAGATTTTAATTAATTAGATAAAAAATCACTTTTATATGTAGAATACACCTTACAAACGATATGAAATCGGGTTGACAGACCCGGTAGTGCCTGTTAGAATGCTAGAAAATAAAATTAAGTGAAGATATCAAGACTCTATTCTTGATGAACACAATTGTATATGCATCATTTCTTTAAGATTGAACAATTACCTTAAACGAATATATATTCAACTGCAAATTACAATATATAATACAACTTAATATGTAGAATACATACACATTACAAACAATAGGAAAGCGAGTTGACAGACACTATTGTGCCTCTCA
>NC_032023.1:14871744-14876580 GCF_001865875.1 Lupinus angustifolius
AGTATAGATAGATAATGTCAAATTCAATCATTAGTTGATGTTAATTATTATTTTTTGGTTATTGAGATTGAAAATTATTTTTGATTGATTGTAATTTATTCTTTATCATCTGATTTTACACTACTTTTATTCATTATATTTTATTCAATTAATATATAATGTGATTAAAGAGTTTTCTTAATTAGAAATATAATATTCATTTCAGCCACCAATTGATATTAATTATTTTTCAATTACGGAGATTGAAACATTATTTTCTAATTGATTATAATTTATTATTTATTAAAATTACAATATATTAATGCATCAACAAATTATAATAAAGTATTTATTAATTATAACCAAGCACGTAAAAATAATGATCTGATATTCAGAAAACATCATGGTAAACTTCAACCTAATGTAATAAAAAATAACCAATTAATTATCAATACTATGAAGACCATGCATTTATTGTACCTTAAGATGCAACTCACTCAACATGCAAAGAGTGAGAATGTTATTTAGAAAAAAATAAATGTATTTTCCTAGAATAAAGATACATATAGCACAAATAATAACATTATAACTTAATTGATGGTTCAACGTGTATAATAATGGTGAGGGAAACAAAATGCATGTAAAATGTATTTTTATATAATGAAAATATACATAGCACAAATAATAATATTAGAAATCAACCCATGGTCAATGTGTACAACTAGGGGTGAGCATGTGTCGGGTTGGGACGGGTTAAGGTTTGTCCTTACCTAATCGTAAATATTGGTCAGGTCATTTTTTAGAACCCGGACTCGGCCCTAGACCCGAAGCTAACTCGACCATGAATAGCGATCGAGTAAGCTTATAAACCTGACCCGACCCTAGATCCGATTAAATATGATGCATACTCATTAAACTTATTATTCATCATAGTCATCAATTCTATGGACATCTAATGGTTCACTAATTCAAACCATTGGATTTCCCTAGAATTGAGGGCTAGGATGGAGAGTAAGTTTAAAAAACTTATACTCTTGTAGTAAGGTGGATCTCTCCTCATATATATTATTAATCATATATTATGGAAAAATTAATGAATAAATGATACCTTCGACCAAAATGGTATCCTTACTCTTTACACATTTGAGTAGAAATATATACAAACATGATGAGTGAGTGAGTGATCATGGGACGGGACAAGTCGGGTCATGCTTGGTCCATACCCGACCCTAAATATTGACCAGAACTATTTTTTGAACCCGAACCCTGCCATAGATATGACTAAACATGACCCTATTCTGACCCGATCATGATCAGACCGTGTCGGGTGAGCGATTAGGGTCGAGTCATGTTCACTCCTATGTACAACAATAATAAGAGAAAATGAAATACAAATAAAAATTGAATCTATAATATCAAGCAGATTTAGTGTATAGAAAATGTGCAAACATGACTTACATTTAACAATATTTATTTAATAGGTTAGGAAAATGATGCACTTTAGTGGTCTAAGTAACATTAAAGAAGAAATAAAGAGAGATGATCAAATGATGTGTCAAAAAAGAAAGGAAAAGTGCAAGAGTGCATAGATTTGTTTAAGAAGAAATGAAAAGAAATTGTCCAAAGCTGTAAAGAGAGAAACAAATAGTGAGAGAGTAATTTTGGGAATTAATAATTAAGAATATTTTTCTTTGATGTTTTCAATGACTTGATGTAATTTTGAGAAAATAATTTTTGAATGACAAAAATACCTTCTTTAATATATATTTGTCAAAAAATAGAGGTGTAATTGTTGTAATATCATCATTTATTGTATTAATAATAAGATAAGAGATCCATTTCATTTTATATCATTCAAGCTCATTATCAATGGCCAGAAGGAACAAAAACTCATTTTCCCAAAAAGAAAATGAAGAAGCAAAATAAATTATCACTTCTCATCAAATCTCTGAAGTATAGAGGCAAGCAAAATATGCATAGTCAAACCACTTGCAAAAAAAAGGTATATATATTCATAGTGTAAGAGTTTTCTATATTGTATGATTGTGGTATTATCTATCACTTATATTTAATTATAATTGACTTTTAAATATAAATCAATGATAGATGATTTACTGACTATTATAGGTGTTCAAATCCATACGGAACCAAAAATAAAACTAAAAATCGACCTAATATAAACCGAAAACATAAAAAACAAATGTAATTGGTTTGTGTTCGATTGATTTTTTAAAAACCAATTGGTTTAGTTTAGTTTTTGGATCCAACTCGAGGAACCAAACCGATTCAAATTGGACAACATCAATTTGTCTTATTAGGAATATGTAAGTTGTGTCTTTAAGTGTTTAACACATCAGTTCAATATTGTTATGAAACAATTTAGAATGCAAATTCCACAATCAATTTGTGATATGTTAGATTAAGTAATATTCTCACATGTAAGTAAAAATATTTACACCATAGAAATGATATTTATTTATTTTGATAAATATAATTAAGTTGTTAGATTTGTTTTCTTTTGATATATAATATAATCACAGTGAAGGAAGAAATCAATGTCAACTTTGAGTATATTGTTATTACCGTAGCTTGCAACAATTATAAATGACACGAAATAATACTTATTGACTGAGACACGACCAAGTCGCTCTCTTTAAGATGTTTCGTGACATTGTCCAAATTATGCAAGTGGACTATAAACCACGTCATTCCTAGGATAAAATAACTCAGGTCTCTATTATCGAATTCTTATTGCAATGTAAGAACCAATCTCGAATAAACCAACCACAATATTGCTACCAGTGGTAATTCTTGTTCCACAATATGACTACCTGTGTCACTTCTTGAAATGCCCACAATATGGCTATTTGTGCCAATTCTTTTCCTTTAATACTAACTACCAGTATCAGTTCCCGAAATGCCCATAATATGGCTACCCTTGCCAATTCTTTTCTCTCAATATTAACTATCAGTGTCAGTTCTCGAAATTCCCGTAATTTGGTTGCCTATGCCAATTCTCAGGACAACAGAAAGAAAGGGGGAGAAGTTTGCCGGAAATGCATCGGGTGAAAATATGAGAGAGAAAGAAAAAATTGAATCAAAGCGCATTCAACTTGGGCCGGATTATAATGATGGGAGAATGTTTTTATTTATAACATGAGATTTTTTTCCAAGTTCCACACATCTCCAATGTGGGAATTCGGAGTTCTTTTTTCAAAACTCTTCTATGTGAGACGTGGGAGTTTTTTATATTTCACACCCAAAAGTTCTCACTAATGGCTTTCAACAAACCAAGTTCCCACAATCCCCCACTTGAAATTAAAAAAACAATTTTTGAGAATTTTTGTGGTCTTAATAAGATTGTGCATAAACAAAGGTGTCATACGACTTGAACCTTTTTGCATAGTGAATAAGATCCAGATTTTACTAGAGTAACTCGTAGTCTTCAACTCTGAGAAATTTACACAACTAGTATATTTTGACTTTTTTATCACGGTTATGGTGTAACTTTTTAAAATATTACCGGAGTAGTGCACTTTTCAGTGAACTCGTGAATAATACGCACAAGACTTTTTTCCTCTTAAAATCGTGGACATCATCCACAATTCCACTTTTTCTCTCTCCTAAAGTTTCTCTCCCCTAAGTTGTGAATGATATCCACAACTTCACTTTTTCCATTTTCTCTCACCTAAAATTGTGTTCCTTCTCCACGAGTCCTCATTTTTTCATACTCTCCTGCATACTTCAGGTTGTGTTTACTTAGTGTTTATAAGGATTTTGGGTGAGTTTTTAGAGTTGCATGAGTTTTATTAATTTAGTATTTGCTATTCATATTTTATTTTTATTTCATTACTACTTATATGATTAATATTAATAAGATAAAAAATAATGACATGGAAAACAGTGGACACACAAGTATGTGTTTCATTAAAAAAAATTTATTTCCCAAAAACCATGTTTTACACTTAAAGATGCACGAACTTGCCATTTACATCCTACACCAAATATTTGCAATGACAAACATATCTATCTGTCTTAGACTCTTTAACAATATAGTCATATAAGTTATGAATATGAAATTGTTTAATTGCATCTACTGTTCTTTCTTTAAACCAAATTGCATCCCAAAAAATAAATCATATTCATTCCTTAAAGTAGTTGATCCTAGTCTGAGAATTAGTATCACAACCAGTCTGAGAATTAGTATCACAAAAAAAACATGACGGGGCAACATATGTTATGTTACAATCTGATTCATTACTACCAATCTCAACATCGACCTTGTAACACCGCGAATTTTACGAGTTTGAATTATAAGATTTTACTAATATTTTCATTAATTATATATTCGAAAATGAATTTCTGGGAATTTTCGGTGAAGAATTAGAAGAAACTCTAGTTGAGTTTTATTCTTGAAATTTCATTTCCGATTTTGTGGCAGATTTTGGTAATTTTTGGAGACAGTCGGTTCTGAACCACTGTCGGGGCCAAAATCCGCCCAGTACGGCTCAAAACGTGTCTTTTTGAGTTTCGTAACTCAGAATCAAATTCTGATCGCGTTTTTGGCTTCGTAATTTAATTTCGAGTCAAAGTAGACCCTGAGTACACGCATACCTACTTTCTAAATATTTTTCACTGGGAATGCCGAAATCTGAAATTATAATCGGATATTAGGATCGGGGGATTTAAAATACCCGATCGAGTATTGACCAATAATACTCGGGCATGGATATCACACATGTCCGCGAGGTGATCATTTCGCATTGGGATGAGAGATTTGACTTCCATAAAGCAAATCTCCCATCACTTTCACCATATCTCATGAGCTCATCATTAGCCACCCTAGGAGATTTGTCA
>NC_032023.1:14876680-14878960 GCF_001865875.1 Lupinus angustifolius
ACACTTCACTCTCACACTCTCTCATTTGCAAAATTTCAAGAGAAGGTAAAAACCCTCTCTTCATTTTCTCTCATTTTCTCACGTCTTCTTCCATCTTCAATCTTTGATCTCTCAACATTCAACCAATGGATGTTGATGAGATTTAAGTATGTTGTTCATGAGTATGTCAAGAACATATTCAACCATTGAAATTTTCTAAAAAGCCTTCTAACTCATTTTCTTCTCTTCAAAACTGAAAATGATGTGGTTCTTGAACTCATGAAAATATCTTGTTGAAAACATGAACAACTTGTGTTCATAGAGTTGTTATAATGTTGTATTACATACTTTTGTTGTTTTAGCCAAAGGGGATGATGATAAAATCAAAGGAACCTTTAGGAAATGTTTTGTAAAAATGAGAATGTATGTATTTCTATTTGTTTTTAGCCTTAAACCATGGCATGGAACAAGTTGTAAAAATATAAATCTTTGTTAAAAAGGATGTTGAGGTTTATGAGTACATGAAGGTCTCATGAAACTCTTAAATGGTACTTTGAATAACTTACTTTAAAGTGGCAAGATCATCAAAGAATGTCTTAAATATGAATATGGAGTTTTAAGTATTTTGGTAATGATTTTAGAAATATCGGAAACTAACGGATTTTTATTGTGGTAGTTATGAAGATTTCGGTGTTCGAACCTTGAAACCAAACCAACCGTAGTTGACAAGTAAAAGCACGCTTTATTAAGGTGAGAGAGAACACATCGTGACATAGTGGTGTCCGAATATGACACCCGGATCTCCTAAACCATCTCAAAGGTTTTGGAGTTAACTTGGGTTTAAGAAACCCAAGATTTTTATGTTTGAATGTTTTTGAATATATATGATTGTTGATGAAATGTGTTGAATATTGTATATGAATGTTGTTGGAAAATTTTCTGAGTGCAGGTGGTTGAAAAACCATGTTTAAATGTGTATTGGTTGTCGAAAATGGCAAAAATTAGCATTCTGTCCAAATCCCAGTAGTCTGGGCGACCAAAAACCCGATTGGGCGAAGAAAAAAAATTTCCAGGATTTTCGCCTGGGCGAACAAGGCATCGCCGGGGCGAGCAAAAACTCGATTGGGCGAAAAAAAAATTCAGGATTTTTGCCTGGGCGAACGAGGCGTCGCCGGGGCGAGCAAAAACTCGATTGGACGAAAATAAAAAATATAAAAATTTCTAGAATTTTAATGAGTTTTTGGAACCCTCTCGCTTAGGCGATAATACTTTCGCCTAGGCGAGAAAAGCTTCAGTCTATTTGAGATTTAAAGGCGAATTGTCGCTTGAGCGACTAGTCCCCATTTGGGCGAGGGACATTGTGGAAAGATTGAAATAAGATGAGGTTGTGAACAACGCGACGAACCCGGGTAGGGTGTTGTGCTATAAAGTTGTGGAATGAGAACATGTCTTAAATGGTATAAAGATGATGTTGTGAAAGTATTGTTTGTGTTTATGCCTTGTTGGATAAGTATCTGACTTGAGGTCGTGAACTAGGGGGTACCCTAGTAAGGATACATGATATCACTAAACAACGATCGACCGACCGTAAGAGGCTTGGTCATGTGACCGTCCAGGAGTATTCGGTGATGGGTTGTTGTGATTGAGATGTTACCTGGAGCATGTACGGTTGACGTACTATCGGGTCCCACGAGAAGTATTCCTGGTCGGGAGATTGCTTAAGGATGGGTCGATCATGTGTTTGATTATTACATTTGCATTTGATTTTGATTTAGAATGCATTGCATTGTGACCATGAAGTAGTGGAGAGGAAATGACGGGGCGTCTTAGAGCACCATGATGTAAGCAGGGACGAGATGGTGATTGGCCAACAGTGTCTTGAGGGAGAGTCTGGGTGAGACGAGTCCCTTGTATTCCTGGGGAGGTACCCTGTTGGATCGGACAGTTCTCACAAGCCAAACTAGGCACTCTCTGACAACCCCGGGATTGCATTCGAGATCGATGAGAGGGATGCCCTGAAAGCGTTTGTACGACCTAGGTCCGGGTAGGACTGTTCCTGAGGGAACCGATCGATCTATTTTTTTATTCCTTGCGAGGATATATTATTTCGGGTGGTACAAAATGGCTTGATACGGGACCTGTACTCTCGATTATTTCTGATTAGGATGCTGGATGGATATTGGTGTAAGGTGGATGATCATGACATATCATGCATACATTACCATTGTGGAAGTAAATTCTCACATGTGAGTTACAAGTATGTTGTATTCCTATGTTTATGTATGTGATCTGATTATGAGT
>NC_032023.1:14879060-14896060 GCF_001865875.1 Lupinus angustifolius
AGCTACCCGTCCGTGATGTTCCAGGAGGGGGCATGGGGAATTGAGGAAAGGCAGTACCCTAGTCTTGGAGCGAGTCACTAAGAGTTGCTTATCATTTTGGGACTTTTGAAAACAATGAAGACTTCAGTTTGTTCATGTCTTTGTTTAGTGTTTGTTGGCAATGATTAACATTTTTGCCCTTTCTTTTTAGATTTTGTATATGTTAGTGGCGATGTAGTTTCCGCCTTTGTTGATTTAGTTTGTATAAACTGAAGATGACTTAACCGTTTATATGCATTGTGTTATTGAGGAAAGTGTGAATCAGGTTAAGTTATCATTCGATAACGATAAGTTGATTTTCCGCATTTGAGTTACTTAAAGTGATGTCCCGGAAAAGGAAGGTTTTAAAAAGGAAACAATTTTATACAATCTCTTTATTCAAAAAAAAAATTTACCCATTTTTCCACAATGTTTTTTAGAAGTATTTTTCGGGGCATTACAGACCTCCTCCTCATTAACATCACCACATAACTTAATGTCATCCTCATCACCAAAATCACTAACAATATCTCTTATAGTAGCCATCTACATCAAAGAAAAAAATTATAAATATCATAGTATTCAGAATAATAATAATAATACTTTTACTTATGGAAGTAATATAGTTACCTTGAAGATAAGCAATGAAGACAAACAAATGATTAGGAAAAATGAAGGAAGATTAGGAGAAAATAATAAGGAAGAAAGAATGTTGTAGTGTGTTTTCCGGTTTTAGTGGGGAGTTATATATATAGGATTTCTGGTATATAGTACTCATGGATAGTATCCACTACAACACATGATGAGTATAAAATTGTGCTACATTTTCATTGCATTTAACTTGCATTTTAGGACATAATTAGGACTTTAATATTATTTTTAGCTTTTATTTCTCTTTGTTCAAGTTGAGCGAGTGTTTTTGGTTATGTTGTGCAATTTGGATGAATTAAAGCCAAAAGAGTAGAGATTGGGTGCAAGAAGATGAAATTCAGTGTTGAGGCTATGCGAAGACCAATTGAAGGGCCAAAAGAAATCATAGACGTTATATTCCTACTTTTTAGATTTGTTTTGTTGGATTTAGCCCAATATTTTGTAATAATTATGATAAATGAGGGTTCTCCATCGAGGATGATACACTTTACATTACAATTCTCTAACTTAGAATTTTGTATTTTCTTTTCCATCATGAGTGAGTAATTCTCTTTGTTTCTAGGATTGGGGTTATGCCCTTTTACATTCAATATATATGTTTTCTTATTTTTATTTAATTGAGTGTTATGATTTGAATCATTAAACTGAGTTTTATTCGTGTGAGTTGTCTGGTCAAAAAATTACATCTCTTAGATACATTGGGGAAGGACTGAGAGGTGAACCCAACTATCTGACCATTCAGTTATTCAAATTAGAATCCTAATTCACGAGAGTAATATTAGGATTCTCGCGGGTTTCTGGAATTCACCTTGGTTGCTACGAAGCGATTGGATAGAAAGATCTAAGTAAAGGATTTGATTGATAACCGTACCACGAGAGTAGCTACGACTTCAATTGAGTACACGTGTCAGAGCTCGAGAGAGGATGACACATATCAAAGACCAATTCACCCTCACAACTTAAAGTTCATGAAAAGGAGCAAAACAATGATTTGCAAGTGTAAAGGCGGTAACCTTTATCCTAGGAACTTTTCCTAAATTAGATTTCAATCATTTTTAACTATTTTCATAATTATTATTGTCAATTGTTTAATTGTTCTAAATTCACTTTTAATTCCTATTTGAGTTAAGGATAAATTAATTGTTATAATTAAAGGAGTTTCTAGTCCTCATGGAATCAATATTTTATTATTTGGCGACATAATCGTGCACTTGCGATTTGCCCTATCAAGTTTTTGGCGTCGTTGATGGGGACTATGTCAAAATTTATTTAATACTCAATTAATTCATTAATTTACTTTCCTTTTTCATGGTACCTCTGTAGGTTGCCGATTTGGTTTATGCGAAGTTCAAATTACTACTCAGAGCCAAAAATGACTTTTCGTAGAAGAAAAAGACAACAAAGAGAAAAAACAAGAGAAAGACGTGTGTGTACAAACAATGGCTGAATGAGATGAAAAACCACTTCGTGACTACACAACCCATAATGCTCGTAGTTTACGTCCTAGAATAATCCGCTTAACTATTGAAGCATAGAACTTTTATTTGTCATCTGCTTTGATCCAAATGGTGATGCAAAACCAATTTGGAGGAGGAGCTCATGAAGATTTGAATGCTCATATTGATCAGTTCTTGGAATTTTGTGAGATAGTAAGGATTCATGAGGCTTCTGAAGATGTCATTCCTCTCTGCATGTTTCCATATTCCCTTAGAGATAGAGTTAAGACGTGACTAAGGAATCAAAATGCTGAAATTCAAGCAACATGGCGAACTTCGGAGGAGACTTTCTCAACAAATACTTTCCTCCTTCCAAAACTGTGCACTATAGGCACCTCATCCAGAACTTCAATCAAAAGGATGGAGAGTAAATTGTTGAAGCATGGGAAAGATTAAATGAGTTGACTGAAACTTTCCTTCATCTTGATATTGTGGATTTTCTCTCTAGCTAGTCCTTTCGTCAAAAGATCTACTAAGTTATTCTCAATGCGCACATGATCCACTATAACAACGCATGTAGAGGGTAAATCTTTAATGGTGTCGTGCTTACGACATATTTATCGTTTCTTACTGTTATAAAAGTGGTTCTCAATTTTTGCAATAGTCGCGTACTATCATAATGGATCAACACAACTGATATCAGTTTTCCCATATGGGAATCTCTGCAAGCAAGCTTTTCAGCCAACTTGCTTCTTCACTAGCTATTGCTAGTGAAGGTTTACTAAGCGTGTGCATAACATGCACATCGGAAAATAATTCATATATTTGTGTTAAAATATGCATACACTATAATAAGTAGACAAAATGTTTGTAAAAATACCTTAGGAGACTGTGATGACTTTTGAAAAATTCTCCTTGAAAAATTCTCCTTCAAAAATATGAAGGTCCTACACGCGTATCCATACCGAGACCAATCCTTGTTGTATCAACACTTGATCCGTGGAGCAAAAATTCAACTCAAATAAAATTATAATATTTCAAACGAAACCAAAATAAATGATTGAATAAAACAATATGATTCTTTGTATATTGCCTATGTTTCTTTCTTCTTCCAATTGTGTTACATGAGTTTTGTTTTATCTATTCTATACTATATATAAAGCCAAAACATGGTGTAACTTCCACCATGGTGTAATTTTCACTTCCTATTTTGCCCTTCACATTATTTAATTTTTACAAAAAAACCATATAATCCTAATTAACCACCACCAATACATTAATTAACCACATCTCTCACCTTAAACTAAACTTATCATAAACACAAACAAATATAATATAAAGTACACCAAATACAACAAATATATTTTAATTATAAAAAATGAAATATATAAAAATTAGATATATATTACCATGCAATATTAACCGGCAGGCACGAAGTGCTTGTACACACTAGTATGTATAAAACCAAAACTTGAAATAACTATCACCATAATTCTACTTTTCTATTTTGCCTTTAATATATTTTTATTATTAAAGTAAAATCATATAATCTTAGATAACTATAATTAATAGATCTCACTTTAAGTTGGATATTATAATAAATGCAAAAATTATAACATGAAGTACATCTAACAAAAAATATTCTAATTCTCTAAAATAAAAAACACGAATTTAATATTGAATATTATAAAATAAGAATGCGGGTGGCAGACACTTCGTATCTGCTGACACACTACTAATAGATAACGCAATCATAATATTAATTTGATTTCCTCACCTATAATCAAAATATTCAAATTAATCTCAAATTTTATTATGTTTTATTTATAAATTAGAAAATAGTCTATAGATACACTAATAATATATAAGAATTTTTATATTATTGACACATTATTCATCATTTAAGTATTAATTATGATTGACCCTTAAATTTAAATAAAATAATACACATTAATCATATCTGGCATATTGAAAATATAAAAATGTTAAAAATAATATAAATTAAATTCTATACTATATATAAAGTCAAAACATGGTGTAACTTCCACCATGGTGTAATTTTCACTTCCTATTTTGTCCTTCACATTATTTAATTTTTACAAAAAAACCATATAATCCTAATTAACCACCACCAATACATTAATTAACCACATCTCTCACCTTGAACTAAACTTATCATAAACACACAAAAATATAATATAAAGTACACCAAATACAACAAATATATTTTAATTATAAAAATGAAATATATAAAAATTAAATATATATTACCATGCAATATTAACCGACAGACATGAAGTGTCTGTACACACTAGTAATATATAAAATCAAAACTCCTTCGATCCATTTAGTGTCAATTAACAACTCATTTAGTGCTAATTAACAACTCATTTAATGTTAATTAACAACTCATTAATTTAGCATAAATTTTTGTTTATGGTTTTCAAAACTGACTATCAGTTTTAAACATTTGAAATATTACAATTAATTCTTATTTAATTATATTAAAGACGACTGAGTAATATTATTTGTATTTTGATGCTAGCAAAAAATACAATAATATTCCACTTGAAAGTAAATATACAAAATTAAACTATTTAATTTAGATATTTTCTCGTCCAACAAAAATCAGAACACTCGTTAGTGTGTGACCCCGTAGATTCATTACTAAACCGATAGTAAATTAACTCATTAATTTACTAATCAAGGTTGACATCTAGCAATACTCCTTAACGACATGATAGAAATGAAGTAATATCTTTTACTTTAGAACCATTAGAAGATTAATATAATATTTTCTTCCATCTTTACAACTCTAGAATATGGTATAATTGTCAAATTCTAATAAGTTAACTCGTAGTGAATGACTTAAGAAACTCATTTCTTCATTCATTCAATTCCCCTTGGTCAATGTCTTTATTTCTATAGAGCTCAAAACTCATTATCATGAGTTGATGGATTCTTTCTTGATTAATCACTAATTCTATAAGAATTTAATTATACTCAATAATCATTCAACTAATATCATAAGTTATTATGTGTCTGATATCAAAATATAATAAATAACTTGTTAATTATTATGGTAATCTCGAGTCTAAGAAAAATATATATATATTTCCTCATAAGTATATCCTATTGACAATTCAAATGTAATATATTAACCATTAGGAATTCTACTTTGAGTCAATTCAATGGTCATATCTCTATATGCATCATTTATATGTGTAATTTTAATAAATGAGATCTATTACTCTTTATCTAATAAAAAATATTACACATATATTGATCTATTTGGGTAATAGTGTCCTAAGCTCAATTAATCTCATGATCAAGAACAATTTAGATTAAAATTATAAAATATTTATTTCTCATTATTATAATCAATGACTTTTCATATTAATTATTTTGACAAACAATAAATATGATATAAAGATAATAATACATATAACTTTATTATTATAAACATGACAAATTAGTTCTTGAATATACATTATATCCCAACAGCTAGTGTTATCCTCTCAACTTCCATAATAGATTGAGCTAAAATAGTTTGTTTCTTGATAGATTCTAGATAGTTCATCTCATCATTTATGGCTTCTTGCAAAAAATCAGCATCCAAAGAAGTCAAAACTTCTTGGAAAGTTGATGAATTCTCCTCCAATATATAGACAATATAATCAGGTCTATACTCTCTAGCATTTGTTGCTCTTTTACTTCTTCTAGGTTCTATTTCAAACCTTTCATTTTTATCATTATCTCAAATCACATATATGTGATTAATTGATATGCCCCCACTATTCCTCAATTTAAAAGAGAATTTCTTTTTCATTGAAATCAACATCGTTTAGACCCAATAGTCAATTTTGCATTAAGGCCATAAAACTTGTACGCCTTACTGTTTACAGCATACCCAACAAAAACACATTCATAGGCTCTGTAGGTTTAACTCTTTAGGGGCATACCATCAGAATGATTTCACGAGAAATTCTATGTATCTCAATGGACTCAGACTATACCGATCTATCATCAGTCATATAATACTTGAGGTAACAACTAACAACATATTTTTTAGTCTCAGCTTCCTCAGTATCATATTTCTTTTCAAGTGCATAACAAATTAATTTGACAGACTTGTATAAACTATAGTAACCATAGAGATCATCAGACAACTCATTCAGAATGAAATTCTTACACAATTAATTATTTTCATTCCACATAGCTATTTCAATAGCTAGTTTATCATTATATCTTTTTCAGCTTTTTCCGGCAACGTTGGGATACCGGTTTTCACAACATGTACAACTTTTCTCATAGTGAGAAAATTTTCCATCTTATGTTGTCACCATTTGAAATTTTTCCTATCAAACTGAAATGGTTTGTTCAGGTCAAAGTTGTTTGGTCCAGTAATATGATCTACGAATATCATTGCAATAGAAACGTCTTAAAATTGTTGTTACGAAATAAATGACACGAAATAATACTTATTGACTGAGTCACGATCGGGTCACTCTCTTTAAGATTGTTGTTACTGTAGCTTGCAACAATTATCAATCACGCTGTCTCCAAGATAAAATAACTCATATCTCTGTTATCGAATTCTTACTACACTGTAAGATCTTGAATACACCAACCATAATATTGCTACCAATACTAATTCTTTTCTCACAATCTAACTACTAGTGTCACTTCTCGAAATGCCCACAATATGACTACTTGTGCCAATTTTTCCCTCAATACTGATTATAAGTGTCAGTTCTCGAAATCTCCGCGATTTGGTTGCTTGTGTCAATTCTTAGGACTAGAGAAAGAAAGGGGGGAAGTTTGCCGGAAATACATCGACAGAAAATATGAGGGAAAAAGAAAAAGTTGAATGAAAACGCATTCAACTTGGGGAGAGTTATAATGAGAGAGAAATGCATTTATTTATAACATGAGATTTTTTCAAGTTCCTCACCTCTCCGATGTAGGACTTGAGAGTTGTTTTTTCAAAAGTCTTTTATGTGAGACTTGAGAGTTTTTTAGATTTCACACCCAAAAGTTCTCACTAATGACTTTCAACAAATCAAGTTAAACAATCCAATTCTCTCTTTTTTAATGAGAATATCTTATCATGAATATAATGTCCTTACCCAATGTTATGACCCTCATGTTGTATTATTTGATATAGTAATTTTTAATTTATAGATTAGTTGTTTGTTTGTTTATTAACATGGTGGTAGGAAAAAAGTTATGGATTTGTGACATTATGTCTTTATAGTGTATTTGAACAATATTATGCAGTGTTGTTAAAACCGTACCGGTTATCAAACCGGTCAGGGTACTGGTATAGTGGTACTGTGGTTCAACCAATGGTTCAGTAATTAAACCGCATGCCGGTTAAACCGGACATACCTACTTATATTTATATATATATAAACCTATAACAAAAAAATTCCAAATAGGTAGATACTCAAATTTATAATCCATATTTATAATCTACTCAAAATTCACATAAATAAACAACTTTAAGTCTTTAACAAATTCAAAGTCTAAATTAAAAAACATATATCAATCCAAAAGTATCACTTAACACAAAATATAAATAAATGACATAAGTTCACAACTCACTCTACAAAACAAATAAATTTGGAGTTTTCATATTTAACACCAAAGAGTCAAAGTTGTCTCATATGAATATTATACTTTTCTACCAAATCCTATCTTCAGACAGTACTCCAAGATTACACAAATGTCACTGAGATTACACACGAATGTTACAGAATCAAAAGATGTAATCTAAGTATGTCTTGGAAGTATATGCCTTGAAAAAGGTTGAAGAAGAGTTGGAAAGATGGGTCACCTTGTAATTGATTTTTAAGTTTTTAAGTTTTTTTTTTAAAAAAAAATATGTGTATAAACCGGCCGGTTTAGTAAAATACCGGCCGTTCACCGGTTTTTGACCGGTTTTTGACCAGTTTTGACCGATTTTGATACTTGGCCGGTTCAATACTTATACCGTACCGGTTAGGGGCCCGGTTCACCGGTTTTCCGGTTGAACCGGCCGGTACAAAACGGTTTTTATAACTATGATATTATGACAAGATTATGATAATAGTAACATTAATACATGTAAAATTGTCACTTTTAAGTATATTAGTCTTAATATTTTACTCATGTTTATGAGTTTTGAAATATGTGTAGAGTTCTAATATTTATGAAAAAATCATTCTAAATCGTATATAATTGGATTAAATTGGAATAGAAGTCTTAATGTAAACAAATCATATTATATGATCTTTTGTCTAAAAATCAATTCAAACTTGACCATAAACATTCTTCCTGACTTCCTATAAATCTTTATAAGAAATATTACACTCTTACAAAAATTGAATAGTATGTATGTAGTATGTGATGGAGTTAACAGTATGAGAAAAAAGTGACAAAGTTGGAGAAATTTGAAGGAAAATAATGAATTGAAAATTTTGAATATTAAATGGCGTTCTCTCACTTACGCCCCTTTAACATTTATGATTCTTCAAATTTCAGAGTTTGTAATTCCCTTAATAAATTTACGGGAAATGATTTAATGACAACTTTGATGACTTCATATGAATTTTTTAATGAATTAGTTAATAAAAAATAAAATAACAACAGAAATATATATCTACAAATGAAGTATGAAATCACAAAAGTCACTCCATCCAAAAAAGTGATTGAATCAGATAAATTCATTTTACTCACATATATTGCAAAAATCGGTGATATGAAATTATTAATGTTTCAAAGTTTGGTTTATTTATTGATAAGATACTTGATTCTCTTAGAACTAAAATCTAAGTGAATGAATATAAAAAAAAAGACATACAAATATAAAAATCTCACATAAAAATTGCTACTTCCTTCACTCTTGTATGATGAAAGAGATTTACTTACTTCAAGAGAGTAAATTAAAAAATTACTTTACATTTTAATTATTCATTTTATGATAATTTAATGATACAAATCTATCCACTAATTTAAACTATTAAATTTATATATTAAAATGAGTGAATCCTCTGATGATTAGTTAGTTGAACAATATTAACTATTAAGTCAAGCCCATATTCTTGACCACCACTATTCTACATCCCAATGTCAATGTTTATGCAATGCGATTAGTTAAGCATAATAGTCATCGACTTCTGATAAAGGGTAGAAGAATACGACCTATTATGAGACATATAATACATTACAGACGTATGATAATTAAGAAAAAAAATCAAAACTGGAGACAATGAATTTTATATTATCACTCACAAAATTTCCTTTCCTTGCAAAACCCTCTTATATTCCCGTCCTCCAAAACTTTCTGATGCTGACATACTTTCTCCCATAACATGAAAATGAATTTTTTTGCTGGACTTAGAATCTATGTTTAGGATCCAAATAAAAAATACCTGAAAAAATATAGAGTTTAATAGTTATATATGTACGGCATAAGAAATTTTAGTGTTAGTTCAACAATTATTGTTTGCATATTATTTATTACTAACTTTTAAATAAAAGTAATATACGTAAATGATAATGTTTTGACTAAATAAACAATTTTACTATGTAATATTCATTTTCTATTTTGTAAATGTATTTAATAATCTTAAAGGATATTTTTTATTTTATTTTAAATATTCTTCTATTATAAAATCAGTGGTTAATCCTCTAGATACTTTCTATAATGTTTACCATAACATTATCTAAAAAGTTCTTATTGTCATTTTTAGGTACTATCAAGAGTATTTCTTATCTCATTTGGATAAGAAACTAATTCATTTTGGTGTTGTACGTGACTGACTGTACAATAAGTATCACTTTGAGGAATTGAACTCTTAACTTTATGGTCATCCTGAAATCTTGTACGACCTTATATCATTAGACCAACATTTTGTCATTGTACTTTTGATAATATAGTTTATATTTTCTATAAGTCATTTATTATTTTTTCATATCAGTAAAAGCTTTGAGAATCTATATTTTTTCTTATCAATAAGCCATAAAAAGAAATAATATAAATGAGAGTAAATTTATAATTTTATGATATATTTAAAAATGAAGAAAAAATTAATTTATTAGTATATACATTCTAATTTAAAACTTATTTTAAATAGGATGAATAAGACTAGATATAGTATGTGAATGAACATTTTAGTAAGAACCCTTATTATTTCTATTTTTAACATAAACATAAATTCAAGGTTTGAACTCATACTTAAATAATCGTATCTCATTTTACCTGAATCAATAAATGGAAATTTTAATTGATATTCAAAATTTAAATTGAAAAGTTAAAGAAAAATACTAAATCAATACAATGAAAATATTGTTTGAAACAATATATCAATCTTGTTAAGCTCTTTTTTTTATCGAATAAGAAACTAATTTGTTATATTTGTACATTCCCATAAATATTATGGTAGATTATTTAAACTGACCTTCTCTAGTAGCAATTTACTTTCACTCATAAATGAGTAGGATGGCAATGGGCACGGGCGGACACGGGCAAGCACGGGTAGTAGCTACCCACAACCCATTTTAAAATAGGAGAGTATTGTACATACTCACCCGTACCTGTACAGGTATCTGTGTGCGGGTATTCGCAGATATTTCTGAGTAACGTGGGTACAATGGATACTCACGGGTTTCCTATAGTATAAATGAATTTTTAAATTTTTACTTCTATTATGTTTCAAATGAGATGAAACTTAATTATTTTTGTACCTTTTGATTGGATATTTGGCAAAAATGATAAATTTATTGGTGTTTTCTATTTGTGTGATTTTTTGTTCTCATTTTTTTAACAAAAAGTATATATTTTCTTTGTAAAACATGTGTTTTTCTATACATGTAATAATATTTGTAGGGTGTTTCACCACCAAACTCAATCAAATATGTAAAACAAAGTAAAAGGAAAAAATGTATATAGTGTAATGAAGGGTTAGAATGATGTACTTTATATTTTAATTAAATATAATATATTAATGTAGCCGCGGACACGAGTACCATAATACCCATATCTGCCCGTATATATTACGAATATTTTTTAAAACCCGTTTATAATACCTGCAGGTATCCGTTTGTGACCCGTATCCGTGTCCATACCCGTTTTATTTGCGGATATAAGTATGAGTTCTTTTGCCATACCATAAATGAGCACAGTTGTTGGTCCCCATATTAATCTTTACTCACATCATATTGGTATAATATTACAAGATCCAACTAAATATTCCATGATGACTTAGTGTAACGATTTTTTTTTGATAATAATATTATTTTGATGAATAACCATATATTTTAAAAAAGATTAATCACTATTAAAAAAGATGAAATAATATTATTGGTAATACGAATAAAAAATATTAATTTTTACTCAATTCTCCCGCTTCACAATTTTCCTTTTTCTTTCTTTATTCTTCTTTTTATTTTCGTTTTTTTATTCCTCTTATTACTCTTTCTTAATACTTTTACTGCTCTTACTTTTCTCTCTCTAAAATTCTCTTCTCTATTCTCCGGCGACCTTTTCTCTATCTTGTCTGAACCTTTTACCTTCATCGATCGCCGCCGTCATGGGCCATTGTTGCAGCAAAGGCGTCGCCGCCGACAATGAAACTGCTTTCACCGATAACCGTTTCAAGCCGCCTCATCAGCTAGCACCACCATCGCCGGCGGTGCCTTCCGTCAACTCCTTCACTGACAGCGATACAAAAACTCCGGGGAGGCAAACTCCGGTGAGCTCCTTCTCAGCCAACAGCCCCTTCCCGAGTCATCTCCCGGCTGGGGTGGCGCCTTCTCCGGCGAGGACTCCTGGCCGGAAATTCCGGTGGCCGCTTCCGCCAACGTCGCCTGCCAAGCCGATCATAGAGGCGTTAATGAGGCGGCGGGGGAAGAAGGCGAAACCGAGGGATTCGCTGATACCGGAAGAGCAGCAAGGTGGTGGTGGTGGTGGTGGTGAGGGAGAGAGGACTTTGGATAAGAACTTCGGTTATGGGAAGAATTTTGGGGCGAAATTCGAGTTAGGGAAGGAAGTGGGAAGAGGGCATTTTGGTCATACTTGTTGGGCTAAAGGGAAGAAGGGCGAGCTTAAGGAACAATCAGTGGCTGTGAAAATCATATCCAAAGCTAAGGTGAATTGTTATTGTCATGAATAATTCTGTGTTCACATGAATATGTTTATGGAAATTTTGGTTATCAGATAGAAATGGACCTTGAATTGAATTAGATCATTTGATATGGTTTTACTTGGAGATGGTATGTGTTGACTCTTGGTCAATTTTGAATCAGTTGTTGACTTGGATGATTGCTTTGGCACTGGAATTCCATGTTAGATTTGATTTGTGTAGTGGTAAATGTGTGATTGATTATCTTTGAATTTGAGCATTCAATTTTGCTGTCAAGTCTGTTTCTTGGAAATTGTTTTGCACCGGTTTTGCATTTTTTCCAACTTTTAATCATTATACCTATGATTGTTATGGAACCTGCTGAGGTAGTAGTTGTCTAGTGAAGTTCTAAATGTTTTTATTAGTGATGTTCTAGGTTGCTTTCTGGTCTACAGTATTTGACCAATGTATGTTATATTGTGATTTTTTAAGGGAAGTGGACACCTGTTTTCCGGAGAGTGTATTAAATTAAAAAGTGTGAAATGCAAATCATTGCAGGATAATAATTAATAATTCAGATAACAAATCTTTTAAGAGGAAATTCTGGGGAAAATTGATGAGCGATGCCGTACAGTTTTGGCAGCAAATGGTGACCACTTCTTGTCGGTTTCCTTCTGAGCATTATGTTAAATTCTCGAGAGTAGATGGCAGAATGTGTTGCAAGTTATGGGACAAGCCAGTGAAGTCACTCTGTAGCAAGTGCAAGTTGAAGAACAATGTGGCTTTTGCTGAAGTTATTTTATATGTGGGGACTATGATTTATCAAAAAATGTTTCGCATTGTTCTATAGATGGCCAATTAGTTGTGGTTAGAATGGTAAAGGATTTTTGTTTGAGGTGTCAAGTGCGTTGATTATATCCTCTGTTGCCAAAGCATACAGATAGATGGAAGGTGTGCAAATGACCTCATAAGTTGAATGTTTGTCCAACAAAAACTGTTTTACACTTTCGACTAGATCATTAGTAAACATATTTGTTCTTAGTAGGTATCTGATGTAGATTTAAGATTGCATATAGCTAAGCTGGATGTTACTGCTTTTATACTCCATCATGAGCTAAATTGAAGGATGCTTGTGATTTCATAAGATGATAAGATAGATGAGTTACCAATGGCTCTGGCACGAGTTTAGAAAGAACAGAATATGAGTAAAACTAAGATCATATAGAAAGGGAACAGACAGCAGTGTTCTTATTGATTGTGGATGAATATTTTAGGTGTCCATTTATTGCAAGCCCTATTTTGATAAAATATTGTAAAACTTTCATTTCCATTATTTTGTGTCTGATGGATTATATTTTTAGTAAGACTGTTCTATACTTCTGCACCTTTTAATTATTCTACTAAACAATCAAATTGGACTATGAGAGAAGAAATTAATTTGCGGTGGGGGAATTATGCATTCTGAAATATTGGTCCTAGCTTCTGCAGTTTGTCTTTTGACAAATGAATTGGACTTCTGTTTTTAAATTGTGGTCAATCTGACCTTATAACTTTTTTTTATAATAGTTACTTTTTTAACTGATTTTCATATGGCAGATGACTTCAGCAATAGCAATTGAAGATGTACAGAGGGAGGTGAAAATGTTGAAGACCTTATCTGGACATAAAAATTTTGTCAAGTTTTATGATGCATTTGAAGATGTAAATAATGTCTACATTGTGATGGAGTATGTTTAGAAACCACTATTTCTGAAATTCGCTTCCAGTCCTTTTAGGATTTGTTCATAATTTTGTTTACCAGTTGACTTGTATTCATATATTTTTTAATCTTTTGAAGTCACTGGGTATGAAGGAATTCATCATAAGTTGTTGTTTCAAAGAATATTCATAATATCAGCAGATTTTGTAGTTATACACATACATACAAAAGTTGAATTAGATATTTATTCTGAAGTAATAAGATATTCTCATTCTTGTTAGGTTGTGTGAGGGCGGAGAACTACTCGACAGAATTCTAGATAGGTAAAATTTAAAGGCTATCATTCATTTGTACTACTTGTACCTTTTTAGCCCGTCCATTATTTCATCATAGAAGTTTGGTTTTGAGTAACATGATTGTAATTGGATTCTTTTGATTTAATTGCTTGTTAAAGAGGTGGAAGATACCCAGAGGATGACGCTCAAGCTATTATTTTACAAATTTTAGATGTTGTGGCCTATTGCCATATTCAAGGAGTTGTTCATCGTGATCTAAAACCAGAGGTATGACTTTGTGAAGTTGAACAACTTAGAATTATTTGGTCACACTTTTCAATGAGTAAGCAATTTTTCGTTTGTATAATTACCTATCCAATCTATTACATGTAACCCTGAATACCTTGCCTGCTTTGCAGAATTTTCTTTTTGTCTCAAAAGAGGAGAATGCTGAGATGAAAGTTATTGACTTTGGTCTATCTGATTTTATTCGGCCAGGTAATATGCTTAAGTTAACCTAATATAGCCAGTATTAAGCGGTATAATAAACCATATCTAAGTCAATATTCATATTTAACAACTTAATTTTATTTTTAGTTTATAACGCTTTGGCATGGTTTAATTCATACATTGAAACTGCAGGAGAATAAAGAAAGTATTAAATATCATATGGTCTTGTGCGACATGGTTAATACTTTTAGATAATGTAAGATACCGACATAGTACAATGGTGGAATTGTGATATTCTACCATATCACATTTCACAAGTCATTAATATCTTACATGGCTAACAGTAGTTGACATGCGTTTCTGCATTTGAGATGACCAGTTAATTTCTATTAGCCATCCAAGATAAACCTTGATGGTATTATCACTTTTTTCTAACAACTGAAACTGATTCAAAGACATTTACAATCAGGGGGACTCATTTAAAATGTTTAAAATATAGAGACCAACTTAAAGTAGATCAGGGCTGAAACTATATATTAACCTTATTTTGTTGAATACTCAAACACCCATCTATAAGTTGTTCAACGGTTGTTTGAGACACTTAAAATCTAAGATGAACATGCAAATGTGGTAACCAAGCAGTACTGATATATGGATTATGTTTTCTAATTGCTAATATAGTAATATACACCACCCTCCCCTCTTCATTTGTAATTTTATTTCTGTATTTAGGCTGAACTCCTATACATCAATTTTAACTAAATGAAGGAGTTCCACGCGCAATTATGTTTTTTACAATTTGATTGTGAAAATTTAATATTATGGTCATTGGATTTGCTAGCAAACATTTTTTTTTATTACATTAGGATGATCATTTATTGTCTGTGGTTGAAGAAAGACAAAAATGACGGTCTAGTGCATGAGGCTCCCACCTAGTGTGGTTGAAGAAAGACAATAATTAATCCTTGAGTACTTAACTGAATCTAGATTTTCACTTTCATATTCTTATAATATCACTTTTGGAGCTGCTGCTTGGTGCTGGCTGTAAAAATGACATTAGCTGTGATATAGTAGTGCTTTCAACTAGTGCATTGAGAATGTTAAAACTAACTCCAGTTTTAAGTATAGCATAGAGCTTTCAGCTTGGTAGGTGCAAAAAACAGGTGGTTAAAAACAGAAGAATGAAAATGGGGGATGTGTCTAAAACTTAAATTGTGTCCAAGTACCGTGTTAATTTTCCCTCCAAAAAAATTTACCTTCCTATTTTCACTCTCCACTTTCTACCTTCCACTCCGACTCTGAGCAATAAGCATCGTAAACTCTTCATTGAAAATATATTTTCCCTCTAGTCTTTTCCTTTTTATATTCTGTCAAATTGTGTTTAGCATAGTCTGGCGAAGAGACTAGGGAATGTTCATTGCAAAACTTTGCTAATATTTGTACTAATTAAGTAATGTCATCCTATACTTCTGTTAAAATCATGGAGACATATTAACATTGACTTGATTCTTTGTATCCTCAATTAGAAATTCCCTTTTCCTGACTCTGCTATAATTTTATACGTTTGGTTGTCAATTGCATTTCACTACTTCACAGGATGAATCTCTAGAAACACATTAATTATTGGTTTGGAATTACCTCCATTGTTCAAAAGAAATGTTCATAATTTATTCTGTCAGTTTGTCCTGTTATCACTGCCACCCTCTAGTTGATATTTCGACTGTCAATAACTGACACTTTTAATAAAAATGCAGATCAACGCCTTAATGATATTGTTGGCAGTGCCTACTATGTTGCACCTGAAGTACTCCATAGATCTTACAGTGTTGAAGCAGACTTATGGAGTATCGGAGTTATATCATACATATTGTTATGTGGAAGTAGACCATTTTGGGCACGCACTGAATCAGGAATCTTCCGGTCTGTATTGAGAGCAAATCCCAACTTTGATGATTCACCTTGGCCATCTATATCCCCAGAAGCTAATGACTTTGTGAAGAGACTTTTGAACAAGGACCACAGGAAAAGGATGACCGCTGCCCAAGCTCTGAGTATGTTTCATTTAAATGTTTTGCTCAGACCTTGTTCAACTCAACAATTTATTTCTTTCATTGAAATTCTCTCTCTCACACATGGATTCCTAAATCTTATCCTCTGATTTTTGCTGACGAAGAGTTACTTCATTATTTGCAGCTCACCCATGGTTGAGAAATGAAAAAATTGCTATTCCTTTAGATATTTTGATTTACAAGTTAGTCAAGTCATATGTGCGGGCCTCACCTTTGAAACGTGCGGCATTGAAGGTAGTCACCTGTTTTGCTGCCCTTAAAACAAATGCATCTGATCTCCCTCTCTTACCCCTTTG
>NC_032023.1:14896160-14911816 GCF_001865875.1 Lupinus angustifolius
AGAACAAGACTAATTTTTTCTGTTTTGCTTTACATTAATGCAGTCTCTCTCGAAAGCATTGCCAGAAGATCAAATTATCTACCTTAGAGCACAGTTCAGCCTCTTGGAACCAAAAGATGGTTTCATTTCGCTTGAGAATTTTAGTGTGGTAAGGGCATAGATATTGCAATTTTGTCACCTATCATTAAGATGTGTTCTTAAACCTACAATATCGTTGTCTGTTAAATCTATGTAATGTAAATATGTCATCCTCATCTGCTCTGCTAGCGTCAGTAAATTAATATGCCTTAGGTCAATTATATTTTAATCTTTATGTGCTATATAGTTTCTTCAATCTATTAACTGAAATTAAAATGAAACTCAGGCTCTCAAGAAAGTTGCAACCGATGCCATGAAGGAATCAAGGGTATCTGACATATTAAGTTTGGTGAGTCATCTTATGTTTGTGGCGAATATATAGTTTGTGGTCCCCCGGACCGCTTGGACCCTCGACTGAATAGATAGTTGGATCTACATTGGATTTCACCTGAATCTCCCCATTTATTTATTTCTAGCTCTCTCTATTATGATACTTTAGTTGCCCTTTTGCTCCCATCCTAGTATTTACCATGTCTTGATTGGTAATCATGTTATCCGGAAAGAAGTTGCATGATATAGTATAAACTAGTTGACACTTAATGTGAGGTGAATTAAATGCTGAAACTGTAAGACCTGCCACACATTAACTTAACAGCAGCATTTAATGAAAATAGGTGCCAGAAAGGATCTATTATATGCTTTACTGACGATATAGGCGCTGTTGATCAGTAACATACTCACCAACTGTATCCTTAACTAAACTGTTGAAAATTTTGTCATTTTCTTATGAAAGTGCAGTTTTTGTTAATGCGTTATAACACTGATAA
The DNA here is from genome assembly GCF_001865875.1 of Lupinus angustifolius. Lineage (NCBI taxonomy): Eukaryota > Viridiplantae > Streptophyta > Magnoliopsida > Fabales > Fabaceae > Lupinus > Lupinus angustifolius. Next base: position 14,897,066 of record NC_032023.1, read on the forward strand.
TTTGAAATGCATATTTCTTTGAATTAAGATGGAGCCACTCTCTTATAAAAAAATGGACTTCGAAGAGTTCTGTGCCGCCGCAATCAGTGTATACCAACTGGAGGCTCATCAAGAATGGAAGAAAATTGCTACCACAGCTTTTGAGCACTTTCAAGAGACAGGAAACAGGATCATTTCAGTTGAGGAGTTGGCACAGGTTTTCTCATCCTTTTCAATACCACACCTACTAGTACTACACTTGATTTTGTCTTAAATATATTAAACAACTTATTGACTTTTATTTTCTGATGTTTTCATTTCAGGAGATGAGTTTGGGTCCTTCAGCTTACTCATTAATTGGTGATTGGATCACAACATCTGATGGAAAACTCAGTTTGGTGGGATACACAAAATTTTTGCATGGTGTCACAGTTCGTAGTTCAAATAATACAAGACACCGATAGCTAGTATAACTAAAGTGAAATTCTGTTATTATTACTATAAATTTTAAAAATTTGTATCTTTTTTAATTTTTTTATTTAAATTTAAAGGAAATTGGTACAGGGTCTTAGCATTTTTTTGGGTTCAGGGATTTGACTATGGAACAGTTGAGCTAACATAGATTTGTTCCTAGGATAGACAATGTTACAATGGTACTTGGACCTATGGGTACCTACACAACCGATCAGGTTTGAGTTAGTATTTTTGGATCTACGGATAACTAGGATTAAAGATTTTAAAACTTGTTGAACAGGTAAGGATTTGGGTAATGAGTTATGGAGACCCATAATTCCTAAATTTATATACATATATATTTACTAACATAACTAAACATATATTTCATCATATTGTATTTTAAAAGTTGTGTACTTGTACTTTAATTGTTTAGTAGTTGTTATTATCATTTTTTTTATCTAAAATAACACATGATCATAATAAACACATGTACAAATGTATAATTTGTTTGAAAGTTTTTAAGCATATTTTTGGTACCTAAGCACCCACAAGTAATAGACTCAACAGATACCTATGCAAGTTCAAGTAGGCTGAGTCCCAAATGATAGAATGAGAAGGATCCAAGTAGTATACTATCTGAAATCATCCAAATTCATTGTCATTCCTATTTGTTCCTCATGTGACTTTGGGGTGCAAATTAAAATTATCCTATTTTACTGTGAACATAAATGCCACCTACCTTACTTTCTTGTTAAGATTTCGTTTGAATAAAATTAGAAATATAGTTTTTCTTTTGTTGTGGTCAACTTCATCATGCCGTAACAATATCTCATTATGTTTTCATTGAGGTATAAAAATGCGACGGCGAACTTCATTGCTTTACGAATTCTGTGTATTTGGTCTAAATCACTGTTTGAAACAATGAACGCATTTTTAGCAGTGGTCAAAGGACAAGACATGCTTATATTGTACATTGTGTTGTACACACAAAGAAGTGTTGAATCACATTAAAATTCCATTTTCATTTGCCTAGGAAGTTACATTAGTTTATCCTTCATCAACAAGAGATAATCACCTTGTTTCAAGTAGGATTACTTTAATGATTAGTTTGGAAGTTAGATTTTGGAGGGGAATGAAAGGAAATGGAAAACTTAGAAGCCATGAAATATACTTGTGACATGACTCTCAAACCTTCCATTTCTTTTCCTTACCTTCCAAAATTCAAATCTCAAACTAACCTTAAACTGTCTAACTCGAAAATCAAACTTGAAGTTTTTAGTTAAGCTAGAACAACTTTTCCCTGGTTGATTTACACAAATTTTGATTAAAGACTTTGTGAATAATTTTTTGGCCTTTGTGGAGAACTTTAACTCTTACATTTGGTTTAATTGTTTTTGCAATTCAACCACTGTCTCATTAAAATCAAAAGAAAATGAAGGGATTAAAGCCACATAATCATAAAAATGTGAAGAAAAAATAAATCAATCCTTTTTTGATACTACCAATGATATATTTAAAGAACTAATCTTTTTTTTTCATTCTAACATACCAACCAACAATGTCACTATCAGGGAATCGAATTACCTTTTGATTATCCCGAGGATCTAGTGTAGCTTTACACTAGTAGATTAATCAATGATTAATCAATGCCTTTATTTAAATAGAAGTTGTTTGATGGTGAGTTCTTAAAACGAATCCAAACAATACAGTTATAATAGCCTAGTTGATTGCTTTCAGTTTTTTTTAAAGATTTCACACCAGTTTTAACACAGATTACCAAATTGGTACAACAATTCCCGAATGAAATCGGCCAGTTCAATCCAAAATTAGTGTGAGATTAGTTGGCACACCTAATGATTATTAAGTATGAGTTTCTGAGTTCAAACTCATATGTTTTCCCTCTTTCCAATAAAAAATAAAAAAATAAACAACTACATATAAAAGAAATACTAATTATGACCAGCAATATGAACCCAAAAAAAATAACGGGTTGCTATTATATGCTCAAGTGTATAAGTGGCAGGAGCTAATTAAATAAATAATAAGTGTGAATGATCAAGTCCTTAAAATACTAAGAGTTACATGGTGAAATGAAGAATTGGAGAACATGGCAAGTTGGCAAGGTAAGATTGGTTGTTGCGGCTGGAATGAGCATTGGAATAAGAAAGAGAAAAGGAGGTGGTAACTGCAGTAAAGCCCCAAATCCCATATTGGAATGAGTCACCAAACAAATAAATGTTCACCAGATTACATACTCTCAACTAATTTCTGTAGGTTTATCCCTTCACCATGTAGTGTCATTCATAATTGTAAAATTTTAGATCGAGAGTGTAAAGATTTATATACATTCACTTTATCATTTACCATTTATTTAGATTATTTTTTTTTAAAAAGTCAACAATAATTAAATATCAATGATGAATAATACAACGACAGTATATAAAACTCATATACTATTAATACATTCATCTTTTTCCGTTCCTAAATTGGGTATAGTTTGAAATAGGTTTAGGTTGGGTTAGACTTTTACATATGCCAATTAGATTTTTTTAAATAGATAAACAAGTAATTGTATTACCATTCTCAAGTTTTAATGAAATTACATAAATTATTCATATTTTTTTAAAGTTACATAAATCATCCCTACTTATATATATGTATTACACTGATTACACATATGAGAAAAATAAGTGTAATTTCTTACACAAAAATATGATAAATATATTTAGGCTAACCAAAATATGATATTTTGTGAAGACACAAGAATGAATTAAACACATCCTTAGATTTATTAATATAGTTTGTAACGAATCAAAAATAATGAATAAATATTAACTCTTATACTATTTGAATTTATCTCTATAATATATTATATTGCTTACCTTGATTTCTCTCATCATTTTTACTTAAAGATCACATTTAGTTCTCCTCAGATATTTGGTGTGATTATGTACATAAAATTGGGATGGTCTAACATATGTACAAAAAAAAAAAAAGAATGATAATTTATACAATTTCAATAAAACTTAAGGGTAAACTTCTCAAATTAGGAAAGAAGTTATATCTTCTACCTAGAGTGTTCTATTTATTGGTTTTTAAAAATATTTTTGTAAAAAATATTTAAATAGTATACATGTTATTTTCGTAGATTGATGAGATAATTTATTTTTTTAATCTAAGAACATATTTATTTTCATATATTACAGGTGAGCCTCTTTAAAATAAAATCTCCCTTATTTCCACCCGAACTCACAGCGTTTATGTCATCCCCAACTTTTATTTTTTTCCTTTATCAAATCCAATTGGGAAATTATGTACAGAATATCTAAGTAAAGTAACTAAGTCATTTAAAAATAATATTAAAATAGAAAGACTTGCTATTTGAAAATATAATAGAAACAGTTGATAAATCTTACTGTTGTTGGAGATTAAAAATAATAATAATAAAAAATATATTTTAACAAATATGCAGTAATAAAAAAAATTTGAGTTGCAAATATTTCCCCCCTAAATTTCCAATTGACTTCAAATTTATTTTTCTGGAACGAAATATCTACAAAATCCCTATAAATATGAGGAAACCTTATTCAGTGATATATTCAAAAGATTCCTTTTTGTTATTTTTAAGCAAGTTAACAAAATAGCTTAGTCAATCTATGATTTATGTTTCCTCATCATTAATGTGCCAAATTAAGGCTCTTACTGATAAAAATAGAGTGTAATATATATATATATATATATATATATATATATTAGAGTAAAATTTTATATATCTTTAATGCATCTTTCATATTTGCATTACTAATACTTTAAAGAATAAAAAATAATTAGACATAAATAAGATATGATGCAGTGATAATATTAAGACTTCGTATAATGTATACATTTTATTCTCATAAAAGTGTATAGTTTTTTGGGTATATAAATAAAAGTATATATTAAAATGAATAAATACCAACCAAATTTTAAAATGATTGTCAAATACGTAGTCTTAAAACAACATCTGACCTGAGCGTTTTTTTATAGTTTTTCTGGATATTAAAAGAGGCGTAATGTCGTTTCAAAGTCCTAATATTCATTACATGGAGTGCTATTTCATGTTGTTTTAACAACGGGTTAATAAATAAAAAATTCAAAGTCGAGACTCTTGAAAGTAACCAATAATGAGTTAAACATCTGCTTTCTATTATGTTTTATGATAATTTAACAATACAATATGCAAAACTTTGCTTTGTGAATTGTGACAGTACAATTTCAACTTGTTCCCTTATATCAAATGCAAAAACAGCGCATTATATATAGCATTGGTGTAAATATTTTTAGGATTTAACATGTATACATTGACGATATAACTGTTTTTTACATTATCAACACATCTATACTCATTGTATATTAATCATCGTTAACTATCAAATAAAAGTAATCAAAACTAAAGGTGAATGGTGTGTAAAAAACTTTACACTGACAGTGCATATATCTTAAACTCATTTTTAATAGTGAACATTATTTATCATTACATTTATTGAAGAGTCAATGATCATTAAATATAAATGTTAGATGATATTGTGATAATTTAGAAAACTTTTATACACTTGGTGTATTCCTTTTTTTTTCACAGGTAAAAAATATCTCAACTTCTTACTATGTCTACATAGGGAATTTATTAACAAGGAAGCCATAGATATTAAAAAAAACATAACAAATTTATTATTGTATGTTCAAGTCTCACCCAAATCAAATTTAGAAAAATAAAAAAAAGTTATAAAGTAATTTAACAGTTAGGTTGAAGCGGAGGAAATTAATGATTTGAGTATCGTCCATAACAATAATAACATACTAACCTTTACTAATAAAAAATATCAAGCTGTATTTAAAAAAACTAAGCTATCAAACTTGAATTAAATTTCTTGCTTTGCTTCAATTTTCTGGGAGCATAGAAGAAGATAAATGTGATGTTAATGACTAATTATTGAAACGCATCACAACGAGTCTCTTACGTCCATCACCATTCCACCCAACTAATTATTAATTTCCTAATCACAACTTTACAAAGTTACAAACCCCACCCCACCATTGTGAAACCAAAAGTAGAAAACAGTACTTGACGAAAATCTTAGAAGCTTTGCCGATGTCATGGGTCCCAAACATGTCCTCTTTTAGTTTAGTCACACAAAAATATAAAGAGAAAAATAGGGTTAGATGTAAGATTTTCAGGTCAATCTATTTCTTGTGCAACTAATGGTGGAAACAGATTAGTTAGATTTTGCCTTAAACATACAGATTTTATATAACATATAGGAGTTTGGACCTTGTGTGTTAGTCTATTTAAAAAAAATGTCACAATCTAAGCATTATTAAGCAATAATGAGATTGACCAAGGAAAACAACTTGACCGAGGAAATCTCAACCATGACCGTGACAAGTTCTATTATGACCGAGTCAGCATCAAGGCACTTGACCAAGACAGGATCAAGGCACCTGACCGAGACATGACCAAGGTGCATGACTGGGCCAGCACCAGAGCACATGACCGAAGCACCAAGGCATGTGACCGTATCAGCAACACGGCGCATGGGCCATGTGGCCAAGACGACAAAGTCACAACGCATGGACCATCTGACCGAGACAATGAAGTCAAGGCACATGGGCCATCTGACCGTAACTACATGATCAATGTTGCTTGGACAAACTTAGGTTGGCATAGGCATGGGTCATATAGCCATAGTGCAGATACCTTGCACAACAAGAAAACATGATCTTTAACTTCTTGTTTCTTTTAATCACGTGTGATTATTTCATTAGTTAGTTAGTTAGGCTCTATATGTGATCATCATCTTCTTCATTGTAAAAACAAGAGAAAAGAATTCAATTTACTTTTATTCAAATCAATCAAAGTTTCACATCTTTCATTCTTCATCTTCAACCTTCAAATTTCTCTTCCAAGAACCAATTTGGGTTCTTGTTCAATCATCACCTTCACTTCTTAATATGGTATCATAGCTCTTTTTATAAAAGAGTTCTGCTACATTCAAATGGCCTTCGTGATTCCCTCAACCGATACACCACCAACCCAAAACTTATCTTCTATACTAGATATTAATTCACCATACCATGTGCATCCATCAAATAATCCAACACTTCCTCTAGTCTCACCCATGTTCAATGGACATAATTACCATCAATGAGCAAGGGTCATGGAAGTCAGTCTTAGCACAAAAAAAAAGTTGCCTTTCATAGATGGAATCATTCGAATGCCTCTCAAAACAGATCCAATTTACCCAGATCAGTTTCTCCATCTATATCACAAAGCATCATCTGGATAAAGCAGGCACATGAAGTATGGGATGAATTAAGACATAGATTCTCACAATGAAATCTCTTCAGGATTGGTGATTTGCAGGACTCATTGTCAAATTATAAACAAGGAGAATTAACCATCAACAACTATTTCACATAAATCAAGACCATTTGGGATTAGCTTGATAACCTTAGACCTTTACATGTATGCAACTATGTAGACCCAACAATCTGTACAGTTGACATTAGGACAAAGAAGACAGAACTATCAGATTTCTAAAGGGATTAAATGATGCATATGCAAGAGTAAGATCCCAGATTATGCTCATGGAACCCTTACCGAACATAAGCAATGTGTTATCATTGATCATACAGTAGGAAACTCAACTCTATGGACAAGACTTGGATGTAAAGGTTGTGATAGATGCAGGCACTTGGAAAAGATGAGGAGCACCAGGAAGAGGATCAAGTCTAGGAAGAAGACCACCCAACTCACCTGGAAGAGTATCTTGGGTCAAAGGTTCAAGCCCAGGAAAATATTGTTCTAACTGTAAAAAGAGTGAACACACAGTTGAAGTCTATTATAGGCTCCATAGATTTCCAGCCAATTTTCAGTTCAAAAAGAGTGAATAAGTCAACTCTGCCACAACAAACTCCTCAAAATAAGAAGCACAAAAGGATTTGCAACAAGTAAGCAACTCTAAAGGTGATCAAGATGGAACCATCTTTGGTCTCAGTCAGCAACGATATCAAGGATTGTTAAACATGCTACAACAGAATAATCCTATAGGATCAAAGCATGAAGATCACAATATAGGAAATGTAAGTAATGTCATGTCTGCAAATCAAGTGATGGATGAACCAGGTAACTCTAATATTATTTCAGCTCATAATTCTTGGATCTTGGACAGTGGAGCAACTGATCATATATGCTCCAATTTAGCCTTATACTATGTGTATTACAAAATAAAGCCAATAAAGATAAAACTGCCTAATGGTAACTTGGTAACAACAAAAGTTTCAAGCACAATACCCATACTGCAAAACTTGGTTCTGCATAATGTGTGTGTATCTGCCATGTTTCAACTATAACCTCCTATCTATTTCTAAACTTGCTATGACTTTATCTTGCATTGTTTGATTTAATAAAACATGTTGTGAAATTCAGGACAAGAATACTTTGGAGATGATTGGTACAGCTAGGATCATCAAAAGATTATATGTGCTAAAGGCTACTATCTTTCATCACAAAGCAAATTCATGCTACACTCAAGAAAATAACATTGACTTATGACACTTTAGACTAGGCCATACTTCTGAAAATTGTATGAAGATACTCAAACAAGCTTTTCCTTTCATTACTTTTAAGAAGAAATATGTATGTGATATTTGCTATGAAGCAAAGCAAAATAAACTTCCCTTCCTAATAATTAAAACCATATCTTTACATGCTTTTGATATAATACATGCTGACATTTGGGGTCCTTTTGTTGTTACATCCATTCATCGACATAGATACTTTCTTACTATTGTATATGATAATACTAGATTCACTTGGATCTTTATGTTAAAGAATAAATTTGAAGCATCACATGTTTTACAAGATTTTGTCACATTAATTGAAAATCAATTTTCCAAAAGAATCAAAGCAATAAGAACAAATAATGGCAGAGAATTCTTGATGGAATCCTGTTATTCCAGTAAGGGAATCATACATCAACCCAGTTGTCCTTATACACCACAACAGAATGGAGTTGTGGAAAGGAAACAAACACATATTGAATCTAGTAAGAGCTCTACTGTTCCAAAGTCAGGTACCAAAGGTATATTGATCTTATGCTATTATTCATACTGTGCATATTATCAATTTTCTGCCTACACCTATGCTGAATGCAAAATCCCCTTTTGAAATATTATATGGAAAACATCCTGACTTGCAACATCTTAAGATATTTGGTTGTCTCTTATATGCTAGTACAATCAATCAGTCTAGGACTACATTTCATCCTAGGTCTTCTAAGTGTATTTTCTTAGGTTACAAGAGTGGTACAAAAAGTTTTATTATGTTGAACTTATCCACTAGAGCCTTGCAGATTACTAGGAATGCAGTTTTTTCATGAAACTATTTTTCCTTATAAGACTAAGCCTGATGAGCAAAGTAAGGATAGTCCCATAGAATCTCACTTACCTATGACTCATTAAGAATAAATATTTGATACACCTCCTATTGATCATGAATTACAGCCTAATTCCATGATTGAAAGCATTGCTACATACATTAATATTGAGCCCGCTTATGATCAGCCTAGAAATACTAGTGTTAGCAATAATAGAAGAAGCCTTAGAACAAGTAAACCTCCCACTTATCTTTAGGACTATCACTGTGCTTTATTAAATAAATCCATCCCTTATGGCTCTTCTAGATATCCCATTTCATCCCATTTATCTTATAAACAATTAGCACCTAAACACAAACATAGAGTCCTTTCCATCATCACTCAAACCGAGCCTAAGAAATATGCTCAAGCCATCTTACATCCTCATTGAAGAGATGCTATCACTGTTGAGTTAAAGGCTCTGCAACTGAACAATACTTGGACTCTCACCGCTTTGCCCAAAGATAAGACCACTATAGGATGCAAATGGGTCTTTAAGATCAAGTACAAACCTGATGGAAGTGTAGAGAGATACAAGGCCAAACTTTTAGAAAATGGGTATACTCAAACATAAGGGATTGATTATATTAATACTTTCTCTCCTGTTGCCAAGATCAGTACAGTAAGGCTGCTTCTTGCCTTGGCTTTTGTTCACAAATGGCACCTCAAGCAATTATATATAAACAATGCCTTCTTACATGGAGATCTCAATGAAACAATCTTCATGACTCCCCCACCTGGTCTCCAAAATCCTCCTAATCTTGTTTGTAAACTTGAAAAATCATTGTAGGCCTTAAACAAGCTAGTAGGCAGTGGTTTTCTAAACTATCCACCTTTTTAATCAAACATGGCTATAGGAAATGTAAGGGAGATCATTCTTTGTTTGTTCATTGGTTATCTAACACTAATCTTACTATTGTGCTTGTTTATGTAGATGATATCATTCTTTCAGGTAATAATCTTATTGAGATCAATCATGTTAAACAATTGCAAGACACTGCTTTCAAAATCAAAGATCTAGGCAACCTGGAATTCTTTCTTGGCTTTGAGATCTCTAGAAACCACACCAGCATCACCATGAACCAGAGAAAGTATGTTTTAAAGATCCTTTCTGATGCAGGATTTCTTGGTTGTAAACCCTCAACTAGACATATGGTACAAGGTTCACACCTGTATCAAGACAACAATGGAGATTGTTCTGACCTTAATGTCTATAGAAGACTAGTTGGTAGGCTCATTTACCTTACAAAAATTAGGCCTGACCTCATCTTCTCTGTTCACCAATTAGCCCAATTTATGGTCAAACCATGTGTTCTACACCAACAAGCTGCCTTCAAAATTCTCAGATACATCAAAAGTTCCCATGCTTTAGGCATTTTCTTCCCTAATAATACTTCTATTCAACTGCATGCCTACAATGATAGTGATTGAGCTTCTTGCCCAAACACAAGAAGATCTATTTCTGGATATTGCATATACTTAGGAAGCTCTTTAATTTCTTGGAAATCCAAGAAACAGAAAACTGTTTCTCGAAGTTCATGTGAAGCTGAATATAGGGTCATTGCCTTAACCTCTTCTGAAATCACATGGCTCACCTACTTATTAGAAGGCTTACAACACTCTTACTCTAAAGTTGCTTTACTATTCTGTGATAATCAATATGCCTTGCATATTGCCTCTAACCCAGTTTTTCATGAATGCACTAAACATATTGAAATTGATTGTCACACGGTTAGAGAACAATATAAGTGACAAAATAAAACTAATGCATGTTCCTACTCATTTGCAGTTAGCAGATGCTCTCACTAAAGCTCTTGGACCAAAAGACTATGCCTATATTCATTCCAAGCTTGGGTTGCTTAATATATACACCTCAACTTGTGTGTGTGTGTGTGGGGGGGGGGGTATTAAGCAATAATGAGATTGACTAAGGAAGCAACTTGACTGAGGAAATCTCAACCATGACCAAGACAAGTTCTATTATGACCGAGTTAGCATCAAGGTACCTGACCGAGACATGATCAAGGCTCCTGACCGAGATAGGATCAAGACACTTGACCGAGACAGAATCAAGGTGCATGATTGGGCCAGCACCATAGCACATGACCAAGGCACCATGGCATGTGACCGTATCAGCAACAGGGCGCATGGGCCATGTGGCCAAGATGACAGAATCACGACGCATGGGCCATCTGACCGAGACAATGAAGTCAAGGCACATGGGCCACATGGGCCATCTGACCCTAACTACATGATCAATGCTGCTTGGAAAAACTTAGCTTGGCATAGGCATGGGTCATATAGCCATAGTGTAGATACCTTGCACAACAAGAAAACGTGATCTTTAACTTTTTGTTTCTTTTAATCACGTGTGATTATTTCGTTAGTTAGTTAGGCTCTATATGTAATCATCTTCTTCATTGTAAAAACAAGAGAAAAGAATTCAATTTACTTTTATTCAAATCAATCAAAGTTTCACATCTTTCATTCTTCATCTTCAACCTTCAAATTTCTCTTCCAAGAACCAATTTGGGTTCTTGTTCAATCATCACATTCACTTCTTAATAAGCATGACTTGTTTAAAAGTTTGGTCTGATCTGTTAGTCTGTTTAAAGATCTGTTATACTATATGATCTTAAAGTAGGTTAGAATATCTACATTTAAATAGACATATTTTGAACTAGGTTTATCTAACTCCAACATTTAAATTATATTTTTATATACATTTCTATATTAAAATTATATATATGATAATATTACTTTGGTGAGTCTTTAAGATGATTTAAAGTTTGACATGTTAAGCTAAATAGATTTTTTTTAAATTTGAAGAACTTGACATGTTTACAAAAAGTCTGATCTAACATAGTTTGTTACAAACTCTTGATATGTGGTCTGATTTGTTTTTACAACCCCTTAATTGGATGTGAACACCCAATTTTGTCCGGCCCAGAAAAAGCCCAAAAAATCATTTTATGTATTTTGATATTTTCCAAAATTTTAATATTTGATGAATAAAAATTATTAAAATATTTTTATGAATTTTTTATAATTATTTTCGAAATTTTCTAAATATAAGAAAACAAAACAAAATCAAGTTCCTAAATCTAATGATTAGGTTAACTATAAATTCGAAAAATAATAAACAAATGAAGTTCCTAAATCCAAGTGATTAGGTTAACTGAAAATTCAAAATAATGATAAATTAATATTGATTTCAAGTGGTTAGGTTGACCAAAATTTTCAAAACTAATTTAAATTCAAAAAAAAGTTTTTTTATTTATTTTAATTTTTTGAAATTTTTAATGTATAGGAAATAATTAAATTTATTTTTGTCCATGTTTTTATAAAATTTTCGAAATAATTTAAATAAGTTAAATAATTAAATATACTAACAACCTAATTTAAATTTGAAAAAGGAATAACAGAAAATTATTTAAATAATATGAAAAGATATAGTCAAACCAGTCTGTTAAGATCCCTAAAATTAAGAGATTAAATTTATTTGAATTCGAAATTTTGTTAACCTAAATGTTAGGATTCGGTGGTTGAAAGTTCGCTATAAATAGAGTCTATAATGAACATAAAAGGGACACTGGAAACACTATAAATACTGAGAAAACAAAAAGAGTCACGGTGGGAGAGAAAAAGTGAGGCTGGTGGAATCCAGTGCAGATGGGAACACACTGTTCCCATGCACTTGTGCATCACAACCGTGTGATCATCATACACATGCTTGCTTTACATTGACTTTGGGAAAAGTAGCTTAGTTACATTGCACTTTGCCTCACTGGATCGCAACCACTTTGAGAGCAACTAATTCCATGCGGAAGAGTGCACACTCATCTCTGTGCACTCTCCCTTTCCACCAACTGGAAAACGCCACGTGTCCAGAGGGTCCCACCTTGCAATACTACAGCCAATCACATGATGCCACGTGTCCTCTACTCTACCAAACCCCAACATACTATTCATACTTCCATTAATTCAAATTTCTATATTTCAAAGGCTATAAGGTACTATTTTTTCTATTTCTTTATTTCTTTTATTAGTTCAAACAACAAAATATTAGTTAATAAATAAAAAAATAAATTATTTATATATGATTTTTAAATACTTTCATTAATTAGTTTATACAAGAGTATAATAGTTACAATAATGAATAATTATTAGTAATATTTTATGAGGAATAATAACAACAAAAAAGAGATAAAAATTATTTCAATATTGCTAACAATTAACAAACTTTTTTTTATGATATTTTAGCAATTAATTAAATTGTTTACTTTCTGTAAATAATTAAAATTATGATTAACAAAAATTTGAACATTTTTTAAAAACAAGTAAAGTACGACATTATCATAAACACATTTCAAAAAAATAAAATAATTTTGAGATTTAATCAAAGATGGAGAGAAGGTCGCCCTGGAGGCCTCTTTCTTCTCAGATCATCTTCGAAAGGTCGCGCTACGCCGCTTCTTTTCAATCGATTAAATCTCAAAATCAATTTATTCCATTTTTTAAATAACCAAATAAAAACTTTTTCCCAATGATAAACAACACTTCCAAAATATATATTTTTGACCAAAAAATATATTTTCTTTAATTAAAATAAACTCAACCAACAAACCTTTTTCTACTTAAAGAACTACGTAAGCCTTGATCCCCTTAATGGGGTACGTAGGACCAAAGTCAATATTGTCAGGCTCAATAATAAAATAAAAAAACTATTTTTTCTTCTTAATAATTGATTAATTAATCATAAAATTTAGTAATAATAATAATGGTAATAATAATAATAAAGTCATATATTTTAATGAAGGGTACCGCTTAAGGCGGGCGGGTAGGGTGCTAATACCTTCTCTACCTTGTAACCGACTCCCGAACTTGGATATCAATAATCCAAAAGCCCAAGGTAATTGGGCTTAAAAGATTTTTCTACATTTTTAACTATAAAATGTAGTGGCGACTCTAAACAAAGTCGTGCAGCCGAAAATCGGGGCGCGACAGTTGGCGACTCTGCTGGGGACTTTTTTGAGAGAGTCCAGCCCATAATCAATAAAATACGTGACTGTTCATTTACCATTATTATTATTATTAACTATTTTGTTGATTAGTTAATTTCCAATAATTGCATGCTTAATTATTAATTATATGTATAATTATAAATTATATGCTTAATTTTAATTGTATGTATAAATATGACATTGCATGTTTAATTATTATAAATCTGAAAATTGCATGTTTAATTATTAATTGTATGTAAAAATATGAAAATTGCATGCTTAATTAGTAATTATATGTTGCGTATATATGAATTATATGTGCATTTTTGTATTGTTTTTGTTATTATGTGATATATAATGTACACATTTTAGGCACACATATACCCTACACCCGAGTATTAGTGATACCTCTTTGGATAGAAGGGACACTAGCCTCACTGGTCGCGGTCTTTGTCGCTTCTAAGTGTTGGTGATGTGGACCGCTCATATTGTTACCTCTTATTATGAGTTAGCCGCTCGAGCTGGTCTCCTGTTTCTAACATCATAATATTTGGGTTTCTCTATTCGAGAGAGATGCAATATGGGAACCTTTATAGGGAGTCTAGTACTTGCCAAGGGCGTTCATTGTATGTTAGAACCTTGTCCTAGGACGTTATACTTGTTGTGAAGTTTGTGATGTGTGTATTATAGCATATTCTTTGAAATTTTGTCGTATAAAATAAAAATCATGTAAAATATCGCAACCTTGAGGGGAATTCATAAAAAATACATACTCAAACATTTATTCATTTATCCATTTATTTATGCCTTCAAAAAAATAAAAATAATTATTGATTGACTTATGCATTCAAAAATAAAAT
>NC_032023.1:14911916-14912893 GCF_001865875.1 Lupinus angustifolius
AATAAACTATTCAAAAAGAGAAAACATTCATTCATGAAAAGTATATCATTCACACACATATTTGTTTATACATTCATGCGTAGATTCATAAATAAATAAAAAAACTTCATAGATTTTATTATTTTCAATAGTTTTCCTTGACATTCAATTATTAGAGAAAAATATTCTTTTACATCAATCATGTGACCGAGGGATGAGAAAATACAAAGAACGTTCCTTACAAAAAAAAACCCCGCTGAGAATCTTCAATTAATATCTCAGGCAAAAGTTAGGGCAAAAGTGCAATATCAAGGATCATAAAAGGAACCTTCATGAAAAAATTATCGCCTTAATCATAGGCCATCCTTATCAAAACCTGAAAAATTCTCTTAATAGTTGAATGTCATGTTTGAAAAATGTTGAAAGTATGATAAAGAAGAAAGGTGAATGGTGGGTATGGGAAACATAAGTTTTGAGCCTTATATCCTTTTCTTGAAAACTCTTAGCCTAGCCACGACACAAACTTAAAAAGACCTTGTTGAAGACTTATTTGCCAAAGATATGCATCAATACCAACAAAAAAAATTGCTGACTCCACAAATCTCGTAAAATTTTGATAAAATATCTCATCTTCAATGCATAAATTAACATTTATTATCATCACCATCTACTATTAGCCAAACCCAAATTGAATTCTATCATCATCACCACCCTCTACTATAAGCCAAACCTAAATTGAATTATATCATCATCACCACCACGATATTTACCCAAGCCAAAGACAATTTCAATTCTATTATAGCCACCACCATATTTACTATTAGCCAAACCCAAACTGAATTCTATCATCACCACTATGTCTACTCAAGCCAAACCCAAATTGAATTATATCATCATCATCACCATCATATCTACCCAAGCCAAACCCAAATTTTATCATCACTACCACATCACCACTCATAGCCCAAACACTTACCAAAATTTGCATGATCATTGTT
>NC_032023.1:14912993-14913555 GCF_001865875.1 Lupinus angustifolius
TTCATTGCATATAACTAGTCATGCAAACATGCATATTCAAATTATTCTTCCTATAAACACAAACAAACAAACAAAACAGTGCATTACATATAACCAATCATTCAAACATGCATTCTTACATTGTTCTTCTAATAAGCACAAACAAACAAATCATTGCATTACATATAATCAAACATTCATCTCTAAATCATCCATAAAATAAACAATGAACAAACAACCCAAAAATTGCATATCATACATCTCAACATACATTCATACACAATGTCAACATTAATAACCGATGCAGAACATTACAATCTGCAATTGAATTTTCTAACTTCACACCAAAACCTCAATGTCGGCAACATGGGTGCCTCAGCAAATCCCTGAATCCTTTTGGCAGCATGGGTGCCTCAGCAAATCCCTGAATCGTTTTGGCAGCACGGGTGCCTCAGCAAATCCCTGAATCGTTTTGGCAGCACGGGTGCCTCAGCAAATCCCTGAATCGTTTTGGCAGCACGGGTGCCTCAGCAAATCCCTGAATCGTTTTGGCAGCACGGGTGCCTCAGCAAATCCCTGAATC